>NC_041224.1:1397614-1414912 GCF_002837175.3 Physeter macrocephalus
TCCCCTGCACGGGCAGGCGGACTCTCAACCACTGCGCCACCAGGGAAGCCCCCTTCCTATATCTTTGATGTATTTATGCATAACTGTAATGCCATTAAAAAAAATCTTGTTCATGCCTATCAAGGGCAGTGATAGCCCTTCGGTTTGCTCTGAAAGTGTGTCTATGTGAATTCTCCAGGACACTCTTTCCTCGAGGGATCTCCACTTTGTCTTTCTCTCTCTCAGCTATAGTCTGAGGCCTGGATGTTATCATTTAATTTTCTCTAGCCTCAGGTCATGAGAGTGGGGAAGGTGGAAAGCTCAGGCTGTGCTTTTTCTTCTTGGATTTGGGTCAGTTTCCTGTTTCTCAATCCACTCCATCTAACTGGGGATGTGTTCTCTTCCTGAGCCCTTCAATCTTCTGGTTTGTGTGTGATGCCCTGACGCTTCCAGTAAAGAGACCTCCTTTCGGTTTTTCGTTTTCCTTGTTTCACTTACACGTTTCTCCCAACAGTCTTCTGTGTATTTGCCCCTCCTCCCCAGTCAGAATAGGAAAAAAAATAACGTTTCTTGTGGGGTTTAGCCCTGTTATAATGTTAACTGGGAACCCAGAGGGGTTTCAGCTTCTGCTTCATCTCTCAACTTTTTGGTTCTTGCAAACAGTTTTTATTGTTTCTTACTTATCTGCTCTTTTGTATTCATTTCTGCAACTTATTGCTGGAGATCTTTCATGCCCTCTCTTTTTTCCTCTCCAGCTGGAAGAGGGCAGATGGCGTTCCCTGGCAATGTTCTTCTCCATGAGTTCCTTTTGTGGGGATGTTTGCAAAGGTGTTCCCTCGACTTTCTCGCCAGCCTATTTTTAGGAATATTTTTGAGGACTTGGCTGAATCATCTGCTTTCCCTACCAACTCTTCTGAGAGGTGCAGGTAAGATGAAAGGACTTCCTGAACCAGGCATCTTTTATTTATTAGCTTGGCCATCTCTTTTCAAAATCTTTGTCATGTATTTTTGTTCCTTTCATTAGGTGTTGGAGTAGACAGATTCCCTCATTGTCCTCACCTTAACTGGGAAGTCTGAACTATTTTGCCATTTTTTCCTTCTTTTTCTTTTATTCTCCCCTTTTTTATGAGGTGGGCCAATATATGTTTATTTATTAAAAAATTTTTTCTACCAATGGATCTATATTTTTTGGTTAATTATTTTAAAAATTAAAAGTAATATGTTGAAATGGATTTTATATCACTTATTTAGGGTTTTATACCTATCTTTCTAATGCATTAGACCACAGTTTCTTTTTGAGCTACTGATGTCAGTTTTGCTACCAGAATTATGCTGGTTTTATATAAAGACATGGAAGTTGAAATATTTTTAAGCATTCTGAAAAAGTTTAAGCAGCATGGATATTATTTCTTGAAGGTTTTGTTGAATTTACTTAGGTATCTGTCTGGTCCCAGTGGCCATTTCAGGGGTACATTTTGATAACAATTTCATTGTTTTTCATGGTTATCATTTTTTTTTTCTTCTTGAATTAATTTTGGTCATTTCCTAGAAAATTGCACATTTCATTCAGGTTTTCCATGTTTGGCATCTCAAATTTTTGTAGTTTCTCTGTGTTTATAAAGCATTTTTCATTTCTCATGTGTATATTTGTATTTCGTCTTTTAAATTATTACATGTTCTAGAGTTTTGTTTCTTTTCTGACCTTTCCAAAAAACAAAAGCATGGATTTCTGTATCAAGTTTAGTCTCCCTGTTTTCTAATACATTAATTTTCTTCTTTATTTATTGATTTGAATTTTTATATATCAGAATATCTTTTCCCACATTTTAGCTGGGTAAATATTTTATGGATTATCTCTTTTTATCCCCGCCCCCCGGCAAATCTATAGATTTTCACCATCATCTTTTAGCTTTTGATATTTTGGAGGGAAATATAAGGCCAGTCTCATTTTTGTGCTTTTGTACATGACATGTATATTTTCTACCTAGACTTTTTTATGTACCCTTGTTTTCCTAAAATAAAAAAGGGGGGGTATGATGTATCATTACTGGTCTTTTTTTATTGAGGTATAGTTGATTTATAATATATTATTTTCAGGTATATAGCATAGGGATTCAATATTTTTATAGATTGTACTCAATTTAAATTTATTACAAAACAATGTTTTGTAGTAGTTATTTCACTATGCTCTGCAATATATATTTGTTGCTTATTTATTCTGTACATAGTAGTTTCTATCTCTTAATCTCATACCCCTATCATGCTCCTCCCCCTTCCCTCTCCCCACTGGTAATCACTAGTTTATTCTCTATATCTGTGAGTCTATTTCAGTTTTGTTATATACATTTGATTTATTTTACTTTTTACAGTCCACATACAAGTGATAACATAGAGTATTTTTCTTTCTCTATCTGACTTATTTCACTATGCAAAGTACCCTCTAGGTCCATCCACATTGTTGCAAATGGCATAATTTTGTTCTTTTTATGGCTGAATAATATTCCATTGTGGTGTGTATGTGTGTGTGTGTGTGTGTGTGTGTGTACCACATCTTCTTTATCCATTCATCTATTGATGGACACATAGGTTGCTTCCACATCTTGGCTATAGTGAATAATGCTGCTGTGAGCCCTGGGATGCATGTATCTTTTTATTTTCTTCAGATGTATATCCAGTGGTAGAATTGTTGGATCATATGGTAGTTCTTACTTTTAGTTTTTTGAGGAACCTCCAAACTGTTTTCCATAGTGGCTGCACCAATTTACAATCCTACCAACAATGTACTAGAGTTCCCTTTTCTCCAACATCTCCATCCTTGCCAACATTTGTTATTTGTAGATTTTTTGATGATAGCCATTTTGACAGGTCTGAGGTGATGTCTCATTGTGGTTTTGATTTGCATTTCTCTGCTGATTAGTGATGTTGAGCATCTTTTCATGTGCCTGTTGGCCATCTGTATATCTTCTTTGGAAAAATGTCTATTCAAGTCTTCTGCTCATTTTTTAATCAGATTTTTTTTTTGGAAATTGAATTATATGAGCTGTTTATATATTTTGGATATTAACCTCTTATGAGTCATATCATTAGCAAATATTTTCTCCCATTCGGAAGATTGTCTTTTTGTTTTGTCGATGGTTTCCTTTGCTGTGCAAAAGATTTTAAGTTTAATTAGGTCTCATTTGTTTACTTTTGCTTTTGTTTCTTTCACCTTAGGAGACAGATCTAAAAAAATATTCTATGGTTTATGTCAAATAAAGTTCTGCCTATGTTCTCTTCTACGAGTTTTATGGTTTTCAGTCTTACATTTGGGTCTTCAATCCATTTTGTGTTTATTTTTGTACATGGTATGAGGAAACATTCTAATTTCATTCTTTCATGTGTAGCTGTCCATTTTTTTCCCAATCACTCATTGAAGAGAGAAATTGTCTTTTCTTCATTGTATATTCTTGCCTCCTTTGTAGTAGGTTAATTGACCATAAGTGCGTGGGTTTATTTCTGGGCTCTCTATTCTTTTCCATTGATCTATGTGTCTGTTTTTGTGCCAGTACCATGCATGCTGTTTTTGATTACTGTAGCTTTGTAGGATAGCCTGAAGTCAGGGAGTATGATACCTTCAACTTCGTTTTTTTTTCTCAAGATTGCTTTGGCAATTCGGGATCTTCTGTGGTTCCATATAAATTTTAGGATTATTTGTTCTAGTTCTGTGAAAGAGTCATGGATATTTTGATAGGGATTGCATTAAATCTGTAAATTGCTTTGGGTAGTATGGACAATTTAACAATAATAATTTTTCCAATCCAAGAAAACAGGATATCTTTCCATTTCTTTTATCATCTTCAGTTTACTTCATCAGTGTTTTATAGTTTTCAGAGTATAGGTTTTTACCTCCTTGGTTAAGTGTATTCCCAATTATTTTATTCTTTTCAGTGCAATTTTAAATGGGATTGTTTTCTTGCTTTCTCTTTCTGATAGTTCATTATTAGTGTATAGAAAAGCAACTGACTTCTCTATATGAATCTTGTATCCTACAACTTTATTGAATTCATTTGTTAGTTCTAATAGTTTTTTGGTGGAGACTTTAGGGTTTTCTATGTATGGTATCTTGTCATCTGCAAATAGTGACAGTTTTACTTCTTTCCTTCCAATTTCTTTTTCTTGTCTTATTGCTGTGGACTTCCAATACTATGTTATCGCTGGTTCTTTTTTAATGGTCTTTTTTTCAGTTCAGAAAAATTTTCTCCTGTATTATCTTTGATTATTATTTTGTTTATGTATTTATTTTTGGCTGCATTGGGTCTTCTTTGCTGCACGTGGGCTTTCTCTAGTTGTGGCGAGCGGGGGTTACTCTTCATTGCGGTGCACGTGCTTCTCATTGCAGTGGCTTCTCTTGTTGTGGAACACGGGCTCTAAGCATGTGGGCTTCAGTAGTTGCAGCACGTAGGCTCAGTAGTTGTGGCTCATGGGCTCTAGAGCGCAGGCTCAGTAGTTGTGGCTCGTGGCTTAGTTGTTCCACCCGTGTCCCCTGCGTTGGCAGGCGTATTCTTAACCACTGTGCCACCAGGGAAGTCCTGATTATTATTTTGGTTCAATTTATTTGTTTTTCTTCTGAGTAGCAATTAGTATTGGAATGTTGACTCCGCAGTCTCTGTCTTCCATATCTCTTCTCTTTGCTCTATCAGTTCCCTCTTCTTTTCCTCATCTTCTACGTATTGCAATTGCTTCTTATATGTGTCCTCCACATTATTTCCAGTTTTTAATATATATATATTCTCTTATTTACCACTACCAATGTGGTTTAAACTTTCCTAAGGATTAGGTTTCATTTTTTGGAAATTCCCTTGGTTTATTTATTTTTTAATCTCATCCTGAAGTCCTTACAGCTTTCCCACCTTCTTTGTATATTATAGAGGATGCCATCCCCCAAACAACAGCACCAACGATAATAGCAGTAAAATACAACAACGAAGAAAAAAAGAAAGATGGCTTTGGTTCATTTTCTCAGATATTTTTCTGTGCGCTATAGTAGATAGCTATCAGAGGTGAGCTCTTCTTCCATGTTTTCAGACTTAAGATCCATTTCTTTTTTTCTGCGGTGTTGCTTTCTAGGTCTACAAGGACATTTTTTGGGCCTGATGTCCATCGTAATTTCTATATTCTAGGAAGCTCTCACCTAGAGTAATCTGTCCTCTGTAGATTCCATCTTCTCTTATCTTTCCAGGGGCTCTATTGTGCAGAGTACACATTGCCGTTAGGGCTCCTTCTGCTCACGTATTGCTTGGTTTGGGCATGACGGTTATCGTCATTGCCCTCTTGTCTTCTGGGGGCCTGCTGCTTGAGCAAACGTAGATGGAATGTTGGGAACTCAACTGCGACTGACATAAGAAACAGCACACACACGGTAGAGGATTGGGTATCCGGCGCCGTGCCCGTGTAGCTGGCCGGAGAGAGGAAGAAGGCCACAGGGGCATGAAAGGAAACTTCTCAGCTGGGTCAGGTCCATTTAAGGGACATCACTGACAAAAGTTAGTCTCATCCCCACACCCAGGTGTCAAGGCAGCTGGCAATATAGTTTTTCTCTGAGTTACAATATACTCAGCAGAAAAATCAGGGTCCTGAGAAGGACGGTTTGGGGGGCAATGTGGGGGGACAGAAGTTTGTGTAGGCTCTTGGCAGTCTTTGTCACAGCCTAGGTCTCTCTGAGTCTGAGCTGACCACAGAAGGGATTAGAAAGTGTTCCTTGCTCTCCAGCATAAATTACAAGAAAAGCCAGAATTCAGGGTTTCTTGTCACATTTACTGATTTTCCTTACATTATGTTCAAACTTATTTCTTCCTCCACCTCTGGTGATTTCATGGAGCTATGTTAGAAAGATGACACAGACTGTTAGCGTTTCACAGTGAGTGCTTCATCTTTCCACCCCCTCCCTTTTGAAGGCCAGGTTGTTTATTCTCTTCTTCATGGGGCGGTGACTAGCAGATTATTCACACAGTGATTAGTCAGCCCTGGTTGCCCCATCTCACGTCCTCCCCTCCCCCCCACTACCACTTATCACAGGATCCTGGACCTCCTGCTTTCCTCTTTCCTGCTACTGCCACTGTTAATTCCCCATCACACCTTCCTTCTTGCTTCCCACGCCATTCCTAATTATAGTTTTAATGTCATCAACAGCAATGGCTAACATTTTTACTGCTATTTACTCCACACAAAGTGCTTCCTCAGACTTTTCTTTCGCTGGCACCTCACGACTGTCCTGCAGCCTTTTTTCTTAAATCTTCACTAAGGCATATGTTTTAGAGGTTAGTGATTAAACAAATCCAAATGGATAAGGGATGGACCTGGCACTCCAACCCAGTTCTCCTCACGGCACATCTCATGATCGTTCTCCCTGTGCTGTAAGCGGCAGCTCTTATGCACCGCCTCTCAGCAGCGGCAGTCAAGTAATGAAAATTCCTGGATCAGCGGGTCCATGGGAAGGTAGCCTGTAATGTGCACTTAATTGAAATAGAGACCACGGGACCCAAATAGGTGGAGAGGACCCTTGCTACAAAGTAGGAATGAACAAGGGTTCCCAGATATTCATGCTGATAGACACGTGGACTCTAAAATATTCTTTTCTCTTCCAAAGTATTCCTCAAACTGGGCAATATTAACAGGACAAACATTGCAGAGGTTCACAAACAATGAACAGTTGCCATAGCAAGTTTTTTCTTCCTCTGGAGTGTTTTATCAGAGTGCGTGTGCTAAATGTTTCACCAAGGGAAGCGATCCGTGGGTGGAAGCAACCATGCAGATCAGAGACTTTAGCCTTCTTTCCAGTGGATCAGGGTCTCCTAGAATGGCTTTAGAAAAAAAGACAAAGCTGCGGGCAGAAAACCATGAACTCCAGAGGCTGGCTGAAGCAGAAAGGCAAATAGGTGGCAGCAATAAAACAATGATTTTTTTTCCCAAGGGAAAGTCAAGTTTGACAGCTTTTGAGAGAAAGTGAGAAGCACAGCACAGATTCATTCAGATCAAATTTTCAGCATTCATCAAGTTTCAGTATTCATTCTTTTCAAGGTTTGCTTCCTGTCCAGGGCACTGCCCTCTGCATCATGCTTTATCGTATATGCCTGACACGCTTCTCTTATATATTCGACATCTGTGGCTCCTGGGGGTTTTGGAATCTCAGATATTTGGACTAAAATCCTGCACATTTAAAAAGCTGTGAAGGAAGGAAAAGTGAGAAAAGGGTTGTTGGACCCCAGAGAAGGGTAGGTCTGGACGTTGGGGAGATCAGGGATGTGTTTCCCAACCACAAACTGGAAAAGTTTCCCCTCCAGCCCGAGCGAGGGAGAGGCACAAACAGCCTTTGGCAGCTCTGTTCCCTGGAAGGGGGTAACAGGAATGTGGTGGAGGATGGATCTGTGGGGTTGTTAGTCAGACTGGTGTGCAAGAAAGTCACGGAAGATCCTCTGCATATAGCCCTGCACAGGATAGCAGATGGGGCTGTGGAACAGAGCCCATGACATCCTGACTATGACTTGCAAGGATTGATGACCAGTATTTGAAGACCACAGAGCCCTAAACTCTGTGCCACGCCTGGGCCTGGCCTAGGGCCCTTGAACTTGCAGCATTACAGCCCTCAATTCAGGGGGACACGTCACATATAACTGAGGGTGTGTTTTGCCAGCTGGCAAAGCACATGGATTCGGCAGCTCAGCAGAGTACTGGATAATTGGGAAGGTGGTGCTTCCTGCCCCTTTCAGTCAGCGGGCTGAGATTCACACTTGTTTGGCTTTCTCGTAGAAGGAAGCTTCCACCACGTCCCAGGAGAGTGGAGGAGGGGAGAACTGGAAGACTGATCGTAGTTTTCCTTGTGATCTGTCTCAGTGGCTGCCATTTTAGGAAGGGCTTGGTCTGTGATCTCTCCTTTTCCTCTGTAAGTTTTTCTTGCAGTTCTGCCCGTTTCCCAACGTCTTCCTCCTTCTCACATCCCTTGGTTCAACCTGGCCACATGGAACGTTTCTAAGACCATAATTCTCCTTCACAGATGGGCTGTCAGGGTTGCCCCTTGATTCTCAGGCCTCACAGGCTCACCTCCTTTCTACAGCTCCCTCCTGGCCCCTCCACTCACTCCCCACAATGCTGTCCAATTAGCTGCTTCAAGACCCTCTCTCGTGAGGCTGGCGTCCAAAGTGTGCTCATCAGACCAGCAGTCAGCAGCCCCTGGGGACTTGTTAGAAATGCAAATTCTCAGGCCAGACCCTAGACCTAGTGAGTCAGAAAGCTGTGGGTGGAACCACACAGTCTGCATTTTTACAAGCTCTCTAGGGAACTTGGGTGCTTGCTTGAGTTTGAGAACCACTGCTGGCAAAGGAAGACCTCTAAGAATGAGAAGTCCCATGGCAGGCAGCAAGAGGACGTGTCCCCTGGGATCAGAGGGCAGCTGTTCTTTATGAAAAACATGCTCCAGCGCAGGAATAAATCTTCCGGCTCTCCTAGGTAAATTGTAGCTAATTTTCTCTATACTTCAACCACTATTAAATGTTTTGACTTTGTGGGCAACTTTTCAAGAGAATCCTAAAGTCTAGAGATTTCACTTTATTTTTAGTCTCCCTTGTGACATTTTCTCAGTGAATGGATTTTCTAACACATCATGAGTATTTTCATTGACGTATACTGAATGCTATTTGATTGTCTTAGCATTGGGAAAGAAGGAAAGAAAGAAAGAAAGAAAGAAGGAAAGAAAGAAAGGAAGGAAGAAAGGAAGGAAGAAAGGAAGAAAAGAAAGAAAAGAAAAAGGAAGGAAGGAAGGAAAGAGAGAAAGAAAGAAGGAAAGAAAAGAAAGATTTGACTTTGCAGAAAGCGTGTGGAAAGTTAAACGGAAGTTTTCACGTGAAGTGTTGCAAGAACAGTATAGGTTTTTCTGGTCGTTCTGCATGCTCTTCCTGAAACTCCTCAAAAAAAAGGAGTGCAGAAAGATGAGATTTAAAAAAGATAAAACCTGAACAAATTTAATATTTCCAACAAGAGAGTCAGCAATCAGCAACACTTTTCTAGCTTCTGTGTTCCCATAACACTCAGAGATTTGCTGCTCACCCATTTACATTTTCACACAGCGGCCTAACATGAATGGGGTGCCTCACTTTTGCTCAGACACTGAAGTATTGATTTTGCATCACAAGGGGAAAATATAAATGTAGGTCTTTCTAAGATGACCTCAACCACAATGTTAGAAAATTGCTAAGCGTTAGAAATCTCAAGTACAGTGTTGGCAGAGTGCAGAGGTTCACAATTTGTGATGCACGGTGTAAAATCCCTAGACTCTGTTTTTAATAATCAAACCAGATCAAAAGGTGGGGTCATTTAAACCTCTATGAAAAAACCAGGACCATCAAACCTCCAGGGTCATACATTTGAAAGAATGTCAACCGTCAATAAAAGCATGAATCGTGAACATTCCCACATTTGAAAATAAAATTCCCAGTGGGTCAATGACTGACTCTGAAAAAAATCTGGTTCCTGAATTCCAGAAGAATACTGACTCTTATAAGAAGTGCATTTGGGATAGCGTTACCTCTTTCAACATGTGAAAAGATTCACTCCTATGTTCTAGCTAGTTCATTTCTGAGTATGGCCTTTTCTTTTGTAGCAGTTACCAGCCACTCAAGAGTCATTGCCATCCTGATGCGAATTGAATTTTAGCTGGTGATGCTGTTTTGTATTAGCTTTCACTGGCTCTTGTCTTCTCTCTTCATTGCCTTGAGGCAAAGGCGTTATTTAGGCATCAAATTATTGTTTTAAAACAAAGGATGGGGTTGTTGATCAGGGGCAGTGAGAAGATTTACTTTATTACCAGAATTGGATTGTTCTGAAGCAGTTTGTCCAAAAGGAAGCCAAGTAGAAACATTCATGTTTCAATCAGGAGAAAAGTAAATATTGTTTGTGTAGGAATAAATATACTAAAGGAAAAAATAAGGCATTTTAAAATGCAGAGCGATCGTGTTTGAGTTTTTGCCTTACGGTATTTGCCAACATGACTAATTATGTATTAGATGCCAAATCAGGTTGGATTTCCAATTTGACATTGTTCCTCCTTCTTTCTCCCCCTGCCCCATCACCCCACCCCTCACATCACTTTGTCATCTGGTATATTTACTTGGAGGATGTGGGTGTGATTCAATTCAAAAATTACTTGTTGACTTACCTACTATAGGTGAATAACTGAGCTGGGTATGAAGCTATGAAATGGAAGAAAAATGGGTCCCTTAGGGTAAACAGAAGTGCCAAACTCAAGGAGCTAACAGGTTAGTGGTAACACAGGCATGGACACACAGAGCTATAACTCAGGGCAGAGGGTGCTATAATAAAACTGCAGACATAGTTTTGTTGGCATCATCGCGTGGTACAGGAGGGAATTCATACTGATTTTTACAGAAGAGATAGCTTTGAACTGGACCTTAAAGTATAGGCTATATTTGAAAGGTGAAGATGGAAGGAAACTCTGTTCCACATGAAGGTAAGAGAGACAGGTAACCTGGCTTAGATAGGAATGCATATGTCATGAATGATGGTTATGGAAGAATCATTAATATATTAAAAAAAAAAAACACCTCAGACTAAAACAAAGACTCTAATAAAGGGGTTAAACAAACAAACAAACAAAAACTAAGTGCTTGGCAGAAAGCCTCAAAGATGGAAGGCATGAATTTGAGATGGTCAACTACACCCTCCACCCCAATTTCCTCCCCATTGGAGGAAATGCAGGAAACCCATTTCTTCCATCCCAATGACAATGGGGCTATTCTAGCTGAGAAATATATTGCCTAATCTAAAGGCCAAAAAGCAGAGATGATAATAGGGGAGTGGGTTCCAGGAGCTCTGAGCTCTATCAATCTGTCAATAAAACACCAAAGCTTCCAAAAATTTCAGGACACTGTTAATTAATCAAATAGTCACTCAGTGTATATGCTGTGTATATTATTTGTCCAGAGTAGTTGAGTTCAGGTTTAACATTTCACAAGTAAAATAGCCAGGTTACTGAAGCAAATTTTAGAATTAAAGGTACTGGATATTTTGGAATCACGTAGACCCAGCCTATATAAAAAAATCCTGGCCAGTGAGTTGGCTGGAATTCTTACTAAACAAAAGCCATAGCACTTTGTCATGGGGTTGAGTTTAGTTTTCCTACCACATCTTTTTTTTCAAGTGAGTCACTAGAACAACATCCCGACCGCACAATATGTTACCAACAAAAGCACATCTTTATTTTTCTCTGGTTTCTCTTTGCAGCCAAGCAAGGCTTTGGCCATATTATATTCATCAGTGAGAAATCCCCAAATACCAAGCAGCATACCAGCATCTGCATGGGCCGTGGATTTAGGACAGATTTCAAATCCTGGAGGAGAGACTCAATCTCCCCCTCTTCTTGGGCATGCTCTAGAGCAACAGTGATTTCACTGACCCAGGGCAGACTTAACACTTTGTTTCTCCGGAACAGAAAGGGATCTCCAGCCGGTCTCATTTGTTGAGCATGGCTGTGTACAGAGCACAGAGCAGGAAACTGGCCTTTGCGACGTGCAGAAATGAGTCTTTGGTGTACAGCCTTATTCAAATCTCTCAAAGCCAACGTTCCTACTGAGACTTATGCTGAGTGTTTACATGTTAAGACCAGATGAAACTCTTTCCCTTTTCCAAGTCAGCACTGCTGTTCTAAGAGGTCAGTCAACAGTGCTTACCTTTAGCAGTGGATGTTGCAAACATCAAAAGATAAGGTACGGGTATTGAACAGATGGAGACCCATTTATCAGTATCTAGCAGTCCGGGTGTCCATACACGTAGACCTTGGTGAGGGGGTAGGTGTTTTCATTGACTTCGATCCCAAACCACAGCAACACTGTCTCCTAGTCTCCTCCATGGTGAGCTACCGAGTGGCCATCGAGGACCAGGAGGAGATCGACAGGAATGCCAGATGTGTTTGACCCAGGATAGGGTGTGGCTTTCCACACACAGCCACAAGCATCCCTTGACAAGCCTGGAGCAGACATGGGCTTTTGTTGTATTTAAGCCAACAGTTTTGTTCCCCTCTGAAGAGCAAAATAAGAAAATCTCTGTCATTAGACTGAAGGAAGACAGAAATCATAATCATACTTCGAGATCTCCTGAATGGAGAACCAAATGGTCCAAAATAGCTTATGGTGGGAAAAGAGCATATTCAGCTCCACTATTGACATAGTGTTGAAATATCTTTCATCTGCGCTTTAAGTCAGGCTAGAATTAAAACTCAATATCTGGAGACAACATCCAAGAACATCCTAGGTTATTTATTTTTTTCTGGCACTATTATGCTCTCTATGCCTAAGACTTTCCTCACTGCCTAAAGAGATCTAAGATCCTCCGGAGGATATGTTTTTTCCATTTTCCTACCTTTAAAAGGAGAAATTCTTAACCAATTGTTGACTGTTGAGGCTCCTTGGAAGTCTTTTTGGTTCATCCTCTTCTGAAATGATTAAAATATCTAGATTCTCAAGTTCCACAAAACTCAGGGTGTCCTGGATGCTTTGCCTCTGATACCTTAGCCTAAAGCTCAGCTGCTAACATGACGTGTGTGCAGGTTCCTGGTTCTACCATTACTAATTGTTTAAACCTGGGCGACTTGTTGGGAGACACTTCTCCGTGGTTCTCTGTGTGTCTTCACACCTTTCAGGCAGAGGCACTGACTACCTTTGTTTTAGAATTTGTTTCAAGCATGTTTGTTTAGTAAATCACCTTTGAAGAAAGAGACAGTGTCTCCTTCTGGAGCAAAAGGCAGGCATGTTAGTGTCCGTTATAAAAATTCCTGTAACTCATTATGCAATTCCTGTAACTCAGTCTAGGTGTGTGCAGGTCTTACCGGACCCTCTTTGGGTTGCTCTCTAGGAACTGGGATTCAGGAAATTGGCAAACAAAAACGCTGATACTCTGTCTACTGCTAGTGCTGTGAGTAATAAAGTCCTTTGTTTCTTACCCAGAAATCGCCTGTCTTCTGCAAGCTTTGATGAAACAGGCAGGCTAACTTGCTGGCTTTCAAGTAGGGCAAAATAACAGACCATTGACAGTTTTTGACACTTGTTAAAACAGTATTAATCCTCAGTTTCCTCATCTGTGAAACAGACTTTAAAAATAGTGCTGACATATTTGTAGTGAGGATGATAAGCCCTATACTAGTCATATACTGAGCCCTCAAGAAATATTTGCTATCACTGCTTTTAAAGTGATACATTCACCCTTTACCTTAAATGAATAAATTCTTATGTGTAGTCTTACTTTGAAGAAAAAACTTCTGTTCAAAGATTCTGTTAAGAAACGTATAACTTCAAGATATCCTTCCTCAAGTATAGTTACTTTTAGAGCCAATTTCTTTCATCTGTGAGATTCACACTTTCTCTTCTCAGTTTTTTGCAGAACAATTTTATATAAAATCTTGGATGGATCTAATGTAGAAGCTTACATTCAAAAACAAAAACATTTCCTTTATTTGTTTCCTTGGAAAGAAATGAGAAAAAGGAGATTTGTAGAATAACTTTCTTAGCTTAGTTGGGCTTATGATTAAAAATTTAACTTCTAAAACATCTCGTCTTTCTTCCTCAAGAGAACTGGATGAAGGCACAATGGAGAAGCTGCTTTCAGCTGAATATATCAGGGTGACCACGTGAGAGCCCACGTCTAATGTGTGAGAGCCTACGTCTAATGTGTAGCTTTATTGCTGCCCTTGGTATATGAAGATGGGAGAGATATACATTGTAGATATAATTGTATTACTCTTTCTCTTAAGATGCCTCCTTGGATTCCTTTTACTTACAGGGAAAAGTCACAGTTGGTTTGGCCAGGTTTTAGAGGCCCTTCCAATCTGTCCAGCGTCACCTTCAGCACATCTTCTACTTTAACTCTTTTACTTCTTCATGGATCCCTGGGCCTTTTATGCTATTCACCCCTGCTGTATATTTTAGACCTATGTCTTTCTCTTCTTTCTACCCCACACAATCCCATTCATCTTTTTTTTTTTAAATAACCTTGACATATACTTTTTTTTCAATTTATTTTTAATTTTTGGCTGTGTTGGGTCTCCGTTGCTGTGCGCAGGCTTTCTCTAGTTGTTTCGAGCGGGGGCTACTCTTCATTGCAGTGCACGGGCTTCTCATTGCGGTGGCTTCTCTTGTTGCAGAGCACGGGCTCTAGTGTGCGGGCTTCAGTAGTCGTGGCACGAGGGCTCAGTAGTTGTGGCTCACGGGGTCTAGAGCGCAGGCTCAGTAGTTGTGGCGCACGGGCTTACTTGCTCCATGACATGTGGGATCTTCCCGGACCAGGGCTCGAACGCATGTCCCACGCATTGGCAGGCGGATTCTTAACCACTGCGCCACCAGGGAAGTCCCTCCCATTCATCTCTTGAGGGTCAGTTCAAGTTTCTCTTTCTCTGGGAGCCTTCTTTGCTTCTTCAAAGTAGAATTGGCTGATCCTTTCTTTGTCTGACTCACATTCTTAGTTAATATCACTATTCTTACCCTTAAAGAATTGCTCTGTATTTATTTGGCTATGGTCTATTTCACCTAACTGATTGCTAGCGTTGCTTGAGGGTGGAGATTGTCTTACTCATTTTTTATATCTTCTTTGATATGCACAGTGCCTGGCAAATGGTAGATTTTTTTCTTATCAATGGGGCATAGCATGGGACTGGTCAGTTGTTTTGAGATTTAAGCCATAGGATTTGTTTCATTGGCACTTGGTTAAACCTCGGTGCTTCTCAATACCAGTTGCTCATTGGAACACATGGAGAGCTTTGGAAAAATTTCCAGTGTGTGAGCCCAGGGACATTGACTGCACCTAATCTCATGGATTTGGATTTAGTTTGTTTTAAGTAGAGTCCAGGGGTTGTTAATAATAACAGTAAGTGCTTACATAGCTCTTACTATATAAGGCACTATTTCAGGCACTGTTTACTTACATTAATTTATAAGCATTTTCTTTTTTGAAAGCCAATGTTGAGAACCACTCCAGTCTGGCTAAATGGCAAGAAAATATAATTACTGAGGTTGAAGTAAAATAATGACACATAATGATACAACTAAGCTGGATTCTTTGAGCAGAGCCTGTATTTTTTATTTGTTTGTTTGTTTAGTTTTTAATTAACTAGGGGAGTAAAAAAGCAATCCCAATGTGTACAACTGTGATGAATTGTGGTTAGACCAGAAAAAATTTTCAGTGACTGCAGGAAGAATTCAGATCGCCGAAAGAGATGTTAAACATTAAGAATCACTTTTCTAGTTGAAGGTCCAATTCTCATGAGACAGCACTTTATTAACCAATTTCCCATAAAAGTTTGTCTTTGCTCACTGGAGCTTTTCACTTTCGAAATGAAAGGGCTAATTTGACTGGACATCTTTGCAGCTATTTAAAGGAAGTGTAACATCTGGAAAAAAAGAGACGTAATGATGAAAGTAAAGTGATATTATAAGAGATCGGACTGAAAATGTCCTAGGTTAAAATAGTTAAGTGTAGAGCAGTAAAAGGGATTTGATGTACCATATTTAATTATGAAAAGACTATTTTTTCATATAAAACATATTATAAAAATAGTTTGCTTTTGCATTAAAACACATTTTTCTAGCTTTCTTAAAGAACATGATTGGTATGGTTCAGGCCACCCTCAGTACTGCTCCTAGCTTCCTTACTAACCTTTTTTGGTGCTTTTCTCTCTCCTCCCACCCATCCTTCATGCCTGCCAGTTATCTGTCATCACCTACCCAGGTGGTGCATGGAGGGTTAACCTCAGTGAGGCAAGGCACACGTGGTCCTGGGCCTGTAATAAACCTGCCCACTTGGGTGGTACAGGGAGTGGGGAGAAGAGGGTCACAAAATTCAGTGTCTGCAGAGCAAGGCAACAGGGAGTCATTTGATGGCAGCCATTGGGTATCAATGGAAGCTGGAAAAACATGACCACATGGAAGCCAGATCAAGCGAGACTGGAAGATGTACCCAGGCAGTGGAAGAGAAGTCATGTCTGCCAGGCCATAGCCATAGCAAGTTGGATTTTACTTCCTGTGGTAAGCGAGTGTTGTTTCAGGGATCAATCTCCACCCCATATGTCCTGAGGTCAGTAGGGCTATAAATAAAGTAAATAAACCAGGACCTAATTACTAGAGTTGAGAATAAGGTGGATGTGGTCTTAAAATAAGACGAACTGTTTTGTTTTTTGCAGTACGCGGGCCTCTCACTGTCGTGGCCTCTCCCGTTGCGGAGCACAGGCTCCGGACGCGCAGGCTCAGTGGCCATGGCTCACGGGCCCAGCCGCTCCGCGGCATGTGGGATCCTCCCGGACCGGGGCACGAACCCGTGTCGCCTGCATAGGCAGGCGGACTCCCAACCACTGCGCCACCAGGGAAGCCCAGACAAACTGTTTTTAACCCTTAGGCACAAACTGAGAGGCAGGTAAGTCAGAAAAGTGACTTGATCCTAGGTCTCAGAATCAAACCAGAGTTCCTTAAGGGACCAGGTTTTACCTATAGGTGATGATGGTCAAGTAATTTAGATGTAGGTAGAAGATGGATGCATTGTTTGAGGTACAGACAAAGTCCATCTTCTTAACACCTAACTCTGGTCTTTCTGATCCATTTTCTTCAATTGTTTCCTATAGATTATAGAACAAACCAGTCTCATTAATCTGACATGTAGGCTTTCTATAATCTGGTTTCAACTATTTTATGTATTTTTTCACTTTTCCTTATCATATCTTCTTCCCCCAGCTCCTATACCTATTTGCTTTGCATAGAGCTTACAATTCTATAATCCAGACTAGTTAAATATTTTTCTTTGTCTGAACACACCATATACTTTACTGGCTTGATGCTTTTCTCAAAATTTTCTCCTTCTTATCTACCCATTATGTAGAAACCATTCCTAAATACCAAATGTTGGCAGTAATTTATTTTTTCTCTTTTTATTTCCCCACCTCTACCACTGACATGCCTTTTCAAGTGAAGTCTCATGTTGGCGTGATTCATCTTAATGTTTCTCATGAAGCCCAGTATAGTGGGAAAGACGAAAACAGAGGTTTCTAAAGGCCTAATTTATTGACCGTATTTTTGACATTACGTATATTTAAAAAATCACATTAATTTACATGTTTTGAGTTTTTGTAGACTTGATTGGCTTTTAAGAAAACCCCATACTCTTCTTGAGTGAACTCTGAAGTCTTATCAGTACACTTAAAAACAATTTGGAAGGGCTTCCCTGGTGGCGCAGTGGTTGAGAGTCCGCCTGCCGATGCAGGGGACGCGGGTTCGTGCCCCGGTCCGGGAAGATCCC
>NC_041224.1:1415147-1420358 GCF_002837175.3 Physeter macrocephalus
GGCCACAACAGTGAGAGGCCCGCGTACCACAAAAAAAAAAAAAAAAAAACAAAGAAAAAAACAACAAAAAAAACAATTTGGAAAATTCCGATTTTAAGAATTTTAAAAGGTAGTTGCATAGCATACGTATGTATATTGTAAAGTTGACCCTTGAACAACCTAGGTTTGAACAGCACAGGTGCATGTACACGTGGATATTTTTCAGTGGTAAATACTACAGCACTACATGATCTTTGGTTGGTTGAATCCGTGCATGTGGAACTACAGATATGGAGGAACCATGTAGATGGAAGGCTGACTATATGTTATATGTGGATTTGCAACTGCACAGAGGGTTGGCGCCCCTAACCTCCATGATGTTCATGAGTCAAATGTGTATTCATTCTGTTATATAATACAAAGACTTTTGTGTATGATTGGATTTTCATGATATTCAGAAAGGCAAAACCATGATAAAATCATTTTTGTGAACTTAGAAGAAAAATGATTAACTTGGATTAAAAAGTTCAACAATAGGTCTACTCATTACCTGGAACCATTAATTTAGAGTAATAGCAATTACTGAATAATTGCCTATGAATGAGAAGGGGTTGCTCAGTATTCAAAACTTATTCTTAGTTTCATACAGATCAGTGGCTCTCAGCAAGGAGTGATTTTGACTTGCCTCTGAGGGGTATCTGACAATATCTGGAGATGTTTTGGGTTTTCACAAATGGGAACAGTGCTACTGGCATCTAGTGAGTAGAGGCCAGAGGTACTGCTAAATGTCCTGCAATGCACAGGCTACTTCCCTACAGCAAAGACTTATCTGGTCCAAAATGTCATTGGTGCTGAGGCTGAGAAACTGGATATAGACGAAGGCTAATGTTTGGTCTATTGAAACTGACTTTATATATATGTATATATAATATCTAAAAATACAATATACAAATCTATACAATATATATGATATAATATACATAAATTTATATACATAACGTATATATACAATATAATAAATAATATATATTTTTTCAATGAAAGTATCAGCCATAGAGATATATTAGTTTCAGAAAGTAAACTAAAGTTAATCAAAGTAGAAATTACATAAAGCATAATTAAGATGTAGAATTATGACCTTTCAGAGATTGTGGATTCTTATTCCACTGAAATGTGCTGGTTTGAGTTTTGCTTAAATAAGTGAGCCCAATCCTCTGTTTAAGACATAATTTAATAATCCCCAGGCTTTTGTGGTGGCCATATAAATTGTGATTATTTTGGTCTGGGCTCACATGGGGTTAAACTACATGTTTCCATGGTCTCTCTGAATTTCAGGTTTTGCTTGATGGAGGAATGTGGTAAATGGGAAGATGGAGGTAAGGTGATTAGTCTGCTAATCAGCTGTAACGTTGGAACTTTTCTTCCCTTTTAAAGCTTTGCATCGCTTGGGCTTTTAAGACTTTCTGTCAAACTACTTATAACCCGAACGACTTATAGAAAAACTCTGCAAGGTGAGGTCAGTGTGCACTTCAAGGCCAGGGCAGAAGACTCTACTCCGCCATTTGTCTTCACTGTTTGGTTTGGCCTCTTCCATTAAACCAGATGGATAAGCAGGGCACATATAGCATATGAAGTGGCTGGGCCTCCCGGCAGGCCTGAGCTATGGACTCTGAGGCCTGTTGCTGTGCATTCGTGTTTGAGTTCAAAATTCTCCTACGCATTGGTGCAGGGCAGAGGCCAGGCCCATCTGAGTTTAGCAGGAAGCATCCACTCTGAAATCCGAAATGCTCATCTAGAAGGAAAACACCTTCAGTTGCAAAGGCCTTCTCATCTGTGGTCTGCTTTTCTTTTCCTTTGTGTCTCGGGGCTCCCAATTCCTGACTCAGGCTGGTGGGAAACTCCCATTTTGAATCCAATTTGGGTTGAATTTCCTTCTGCCTGGCCTTGTGGATGCTCCTGGAGGTAGAGAGACTGCTCTGTGGACCTGTAAAGATTGGGAAGGCCAAGGCCATCTCTAGTGTTGACAGTTGTAGCTCTGGGCCTGGTGGCACGGTTAGCCTGGGGCCGTGGTCGGGTGATTAGTAGACACACTGGTCCCATCGAGGGGTGAACCTCCTCGGTGAGATGGTGTGGATCAGGCCACCACCATAATTTGTTCACTTTTGCTTCTGTTGTAGTTCGTGGTCACGGTAACTTTCACATTTTACACAGTGGTCCTCTATTTTGGAGGCCGTAGTGGTTTTATGAGCTCATAAGTGGTGATAAGCATAGATTTTGGAATCAGAAAGTGTCCATCACGTGTTAGCCGATAAACCTGCAAGTTACTTAACCCCACTGAGTCTCAATTTCCTCATCTAAGAATGGATAGAATAGTGCCTCCATAACTAGATCAGATCGGATATTGTATTGTGGTGTGGTAAGAGTATGTCCTCCAGGGCCAGACTGCTTGGGATTTACCCTGGCTCTGCCATTTGCCAGCTGGTTGGTCTTGAACACAGTGCTTTATCTTTCTGTGCTCTATGGAGATAATAATAGGATCCGCTTAGAGGGTTGCTGTCAGGGTTAAGAAGCTGAATCACTTTGCTGTACACCTGAAACTAATACAACATTGTAAATCAACTGTACTCCAATAAAATTAAATAAAAAGAGAGAGAGACTGTATGTTGGGCATCTTCAAATACTTACCGACCATTAGTTAAATGATTATTTTGAGGGTGAAAATACTTTTATAAGCAGCGAAATCTTTTTATGAGTATGTGTTTATTCCATACATGCATAGCATTTATAAATGTACTCCATAAAAACTTTTGGAAGCCCTAAAATGTTGCATGATCTGGGTGATTTCTCAGTTTTCCACTGCACTGAGAAGTTATTTCAGATACATATATGGCTACTTGTAAAGCTAGACCATTGTGTTTGGTATTGTTCTTCGAATTGAGTAAAGTTTGAGAAAAGTGTGCACACACACGTGCCTACATGCTTTCTGATGGGTGTAGGTGGAAATTGGGTCTAATGAAATCAAGCAATTGAAGGAAACTTGTCACTCTCAAGACTGTCAGAAACCCTGGGTTCCAGATCCCTCTGGGAACTGAAGATCTCTTTGCCACGATGACTCCAAACTATCTGCTCTACGGTTGGCAAGTTACACTGGAATTAATGAATTAATTAAATTGCAATATAGTTGACATACAATATTATGTTGATTTCAGGAGCACTACATTGTAATTTGACATTTGCTTACATTATGAAATAATCAACACAATAGCAGCCATCTGTTCCCAATTATTACAGTATTACTGACCATATTCCTTAAACTATGTATTACATCCCTATAGCTTATTTATTATATAATTAGAGATTTGAACCTCTTAATCCCCTTCACCTACTTTGCCCTTAACCCCACACCATTTCCCTCCGGCAACCATCTGGTAGGCAGGACTGGTCCCTATACTGGTTGGCTGCAAAGCCTGGCTTTGTTAGGTGTCTGTGGGCCCGCTGGAGGGCAGGGCCAGATCCCAGTGCAGCTGTCTGCAAAGCCTGGAGGGCCTCAAGTTTGGAGATGACCGAATGGTAGGTGGGGCTGGGTATTTGCCCGGCCATCTGAGCAGCCTTGAGGGTGTAGGGCTGGTGCTGGCCCTCTGATGGATGGGGTCGGGTCGCCACATGGCTGTCTGAATGACCTGGGGGGCTCAGGGCTGGTGCTGGCTTGCTGGTGGACAGGTAAGACCCTGGCACTAATAGGCTGGAGAGAGGATTCCAAAATGACACTTGTCAGTAAGTTGTTATTGTGGTAGAATGAGCTCCCCCAAAGGGCTGCTGCCAGGGTCTCCATCCTCACGGGGAATCCCACTCTCCTCCCGCCTCTCCATGAGGCTTTCCATGATTAGCAAGTGGGTCTGACCCAGGCCCCTTTCAAACCACTGCCTCTGCACTGGGACTTGGAGCTTGTGAGCTTATGCACATACCCTTTAAGAGTTGGAGTCTGTTTCCCAAAGCCCTCCGGCCCTCCTGAACTAAGCCCTGCTGGTTTTTGATATAGGACCCCTGCTCTGGGGAGCCCAGTGTGGGGCTTTTACCCGTCACTCACTGGGGAGGACATCTATGATTATGATATTCCTCCCACTTGTGGGTCACCAGTACGGGGGTGTGGGTCCTGAGCTACACCGTGTCTCCGCCCCTCCTACCCATCTCGTTGTGCTTCCTTCTTTATGTCTTTAGCTGTGGAAAAGCTTTTCCGCTAGTCCTCACGTTGTTCTCATACACAGTTGCTCTGTGAGGAGTTGTGATTTTAGCGTGCGCGTGGGAAGAGGTGAGCTCTGGGACTTCCTACTCTGCCCTCCTGGCCCTGGATCTGCACCAGGTTACACCTGTATTTTCTCCTTCACCGCCATGTGCTTGTCCACTCCCAGAGGAACCCCCATGCATCATCCCTCCCAAACCTCCAGCTCCTCTGGAACCAGCTGTTCATTTCAACTCTTTTCTTCTATACTACTCTGGCTAGGACATCAAGCTCATTTACATCATGCATGTTTTAAAAAGACTTAAAAGGAAGACCTGTTTGCTCTTATACTGCACTCAGTTCCAACAAGTTTAGGTCTTCAATACACTGCAGGTACACTTTCTGGTGGATATTCTTTTTTTTTTTTTAATTTTAGAATTTTATTTATTTACTTATACAGCAGGTTCTTATTAGTCATCAATTTTACACACATCAGTGTATACATGTCAATCCCAGTCACCCAATACATGACACCAGTCCCCCCACCCCCCCACCGCTTTCCCTGCTTGGTGTCCATACATTTGTTCTCTACATCTGTGTCTCAATTTCTGCCCCGCAAACCGGTTCATCTGTACCATTTTTCTAGGTTGCACGTATATGCGTTAATATACAATATTTGTTTTTCTCTTTCTGACTTACTTCACTCTGTATGACAGTCTCTAGATCCATCCACGTCTCAACAAATGACCCCATTTCGTTCCTTTTCATGGCGGAGTAATATTCCATTGTATATATGTACCACATCTTCTTTATGCATTCGTCTGTTGATGGGCATTTAGGTTGCTTCCATTGCCTGGCTATTGTAAATAGTGCTGCAAGGAATATTGGGGTGCATGTGTCTTTTTGAATTATGGTTTTCTCTGGGTATATGCCCAGTAGTGGGATTGCTGGATCATATGGTAATTCTATTTTTAGTTTTTTAAGGAACCTCCATACTGTTCTCCATAGTGGCT
>NC_041224.1:1421281-1422116 GCF_002837175.3 Physeter macrocephalus
CAATATCGATTCTTCCAATCTAAGAACATGGTATATCTCTCCATCTGTTGGTATCATCTTTAATTTCTTTCATCAGTGTCTTATAGTTTTCTGCATACAGGTCTTTTGTCTCCCTGGATAGGTTTATTCCTAGGTATTTTATTCCTTTTGTTGCAGTGGTAAATGGAAGTGTTTCCTTAACTTCTCTTTCAGATTTTACATCATTAGTGTATAGGAATGCAAGAGATTTCTGTGCATTAATTTTGTGTCCTGCAGCTTTACCAAATTCATTGATTAGCTCTAGTAGTTTTCTGGTGGCATCTTTAGGATTCTGTATGTATAGTATCATGTCGTCTGCAAACAGTGACAGTTTCACTTCTTCTTTTCCAATTTGGGAGGTAGGTTCCCTCTATGCCCAATTTCTGGAGAGTTTTTATCATAAATGGGTGTTGAATTTTGTTGAAAGCTTTTTCTGCATCTATTGAGATGATCGTATGGTTTTTCTTCTTTAATTTGTTAATATGGTTTATCACATTGATTGATTTGCGTATATTGAGCAATCCTTGCATCCCTGGGATAAATCTCACTTGATCATGGTGTATGATCCTTTTAATATGTTGTTGGATTCTGTTTGCTAGTGGTTTGTTGAGGATTTTTGCATCTATATTCATCCGCGTTATTGGTCTGTAAATTTCTTTTTTTTAGTATCTTTGTCTGGTTTTGGAATCAGGGTGATGGTGGCCTCATAGAATGAGTTTGGGAGTGTTCCTTCCTCAGCAGTTTTTTGGACGAGTTAGAGAAGGATGGGTGTTAGCTCTTCTGTAAATGTTTGATAGAATTCACCTGTGAAGCCATC
>NC_041224.1:1423220-1423572 GCF_002837175.3 Physeter macrocephalus
GTAATCTGCTGTTTTGGGATGGAATGTCCTATAAATATCAATTAAATCTATCTGGTCTATTGTGTCATTTAAAGCTTCTGTTTCCTTATTAATTTTCTGTTTGGATGATCTGACCATTGATGTAAGTGAGGAGTTATAAAGTCCCCCACTATTAGTGTGTTACTGTCAATTTCCTCTTTTATAGCTGTTAGCACCTGTCTTATGTATTGAGGTGCTCCTATGTTGGGTGCACATATATTTATAATTGTTATATCTTCTTCTTGGATTGATCCCTTGATTATTATGTAGTGTCCTTCCTTGTCTCTTGTAACATTCTTTATTTTAAAGTCTATTTTATCTGATATGAGTATTG
>NC_041224.1:1423618-1424215 GCF_002837175.3 Physeter macrocephalus
TTCCTTTAGCATTTGTTGTAGAGCTGCTTTGGTGGTGCTGAATTCTCTTAGCTTTTGCTTGTCTGTAAAGCTTTTGATTTCTCCATCAAATCTGAATGAGATCCTTGCTGGGTAGAGTAGTCTTGGTTTAGGTTCTTCCCTTTTATCACTTTAAGTATATCATGCCACTCCCTTCTGGCTTGTAGAGTTTCTGCTGGGAAATCAGCTGTTAACCTTATGGGAGTTCCCTTGTATGTTATTTGTCATTTTTCCCTTGGTGCTTTCCATAATTTTTCTTTGTCCTTAATTTTTGCCAATTTGATTACTATGTGTCTCAGCGTGTTTCTCCTTCAGTTTATCCTGTATGGGACTCTCTGTGCTTCCAGGTCTTGGGTGGCTATTTCCTTTCCCATGTTAGGGAAGTTTTCAACTATAATCTCTTCAAATATTTTCTCGGGTCCTTTCTCTGTCTCTTCTCTTTCTGGGACCCGTATAATGTGAATGTTGTTGCGTTTAATGTTGTCCCAGAGGTCTCTTAGGTTGTCTTCATTTCTTTTCATTATTTTTTCTTTATTCTGTTCCACAGCAGTGAATTCCACCATTCTGTCTTCCAGGTCA
>NC_041224.1:1424250-1449698 GCF_002837175.3 Physeter macrocephalus
TAGGTCTTTGTTAAACATTTCTTGCATCTTCTCGATCTTTGCCTCCATTCTTTTTCCGAGGTCCTGGATCATCTTCACTATCATTATTCTGAATTCGTTTTCTGGAAGGTTGCTTATCTCCACTTTATTTATTTGTTTTTCTTGGTTTTGGTCTTGCTCCTTCATCTGGTACATAGCCCTCTGCCTTTTCATCTTGTCTATCTTTCTGTGAATGTGGATTTTGTTCCACAGGCTTCAGGATTGTAGTTCTTCTTTCTTCTACTGTCTGCCATCTGGTGGATGAGGCTATCTAAGAGGCTTGTGCAAGTTTCCTGATGGGAGGGACTGGTGGTGGGTAGAGCTGACTGCTGCTTTGGTGGGCAGAGCTCGGTAAAACTTTAATCTGCTTGACTGCTGATGGGTGGTTCTGGGTTCCCTCCCTGTTGGTTGTTTGGCCTGAGGCAACCCAACACTGGAGACTACCTGGGCTCTTTGGTGGGGCCAATGGCGGACTCTGGGAGGGCTCACGCCATGGAGTACTTCCCAGAATTTCTGCTGCCCGTGTCCTTGTCCTCACGGTGAGCCACAGCCACCCCCTGCCTCTGCAGGAGACCCTCCAACACTAGCAGGTAGGTCTGCTTCAGTCTCCCCTGGGGTCACTGCTCCTTCCCCTGGGTCCTGATGCACACACTACTCTGTGTGTGCCCTCCAAGAGTGGAGCCTCTGTTTCCCCCAGTCCTTCAAAGTCTGATTCTCTAGGAATTCCTCCTCCCAGTGCTGGGCCCTCAAGTTGGGAAACCTGACATGGGGCTCAGAACCTTCACTCCAGTGGGTGGACTTCTGTGTTATAAGTGTTCTCCAGTCTGTGAGTCACCCACCCAGCAGGTATGGGATTTGATTTTACTGTGCTTGCGCCCCTCCTACAGTCTCTTTATGGCTTCTCCTTTGTCTTTGGATGTGGGGTATCTTTTTGATGAGTTCCAGTGTCTTCCTGTCTATGATTGTCCAGCAGCTAGTTGTGATTCTTGTGTTCTCCTAAGAGGGAGTGAGAGCATGTCTTTCTACTCTGCCATCTTGGTTCCTCTGGTGGATATTCTAATAGATTATACAAACGGAGCATTGCTCACTTTTGTGCATGCATTTTATGTAATCTGTTTGAGAAGAACAAAGAAATGCAAAACGGATTATGAAAAACAATATATTTCACGTCTTATGTTAGCAAAGTTTTATTTTCGGATAAAAAGAACCACATGTTGGATTGATAACAATAATTTACCCAGAGATAATGTATGTATGATGGCTTAATATCCCTTCCTGAATATAATTAGGTTTTAGGTCATAAAAAGATGATAAAACAAGCTGTAAAAGTTTCAAAGATTCTTTGTATGAAGATAAATTTCAGGATTGTGTAACTCAAAATGATTTCATTTAAAGTTTAGCTTGCCTGGGTATGCTTACTAAAGGGGAAAGGGATAAATAGGAGTTTGGGATTAAAATATACACACTACCATGTATAAAATAGATAACCAACAAGGACCTACTGTATAGCACAGGGAACTATACTCAATATCTTGTAATAACCTATAATGGGAGAGGGTATAAAAAAATATATATATTTATATATATATGTATAACTGAATCACTTTGCTGTGTACCTGAAACTAACAGAACATTGTAAATCAACTATATTTCAGTAAAATTTTTTTAAAAAGAGAAAAAAAGGTTTATTTGGCATATGTTGCTTTCAGTAAGCTAAAGTAAAAAGGGTCTGATACCGCAGATGTTTTATAATTAGTTTATCCAAATAAATCCCTAAAATGGTTTGCCTTATTCATATAGCACAGAACGGAAATGATTTAGCTTTTAACTTTGCAGATGTTTGGAAAGATTTTCAAATAAATGGTTGTATCACAATGAAATTAGGGCACGGTGAGGAAAGAGCTTCAGAACTTCAAGATTTCCTTCAAAATAGAAAAGCACATTTAAAATTGCTCAGGTTTTCCAGTTCATTTGCCCTGGGCAGCTTCCTGCATGTCTTGTCATAACTACCATGTTAAATTTAGTTGTATGTTCAGAAAATGGAGAAAAATGTTCACCACTGGCAGGTGAAAACAGGAAATAAAAATATTGACTCGGGATGTTCCCAGGACAATTAAACAGCTAATGAAAGGATTGTAGTTCCTAAGGCCACTGTGAATAGGAATGTGGGCATAGGTACCTAATTTGGTATCCAGTTGATTCCAGTTCATGATGTGTATAATTTCTGGCTATGTGAGCAACATTGCAAAATGGTTTGTATTACGGTAAAATAAAAAAAGTGCCTCCTAAAGGACTTATATTTTTAGGATAACAGCAGAATCTTCTCTTCTTTTGGAAACACCTGGAATTTTTGGAAATGCCCAGTCTTTCATTTTTATTCCAGGTCCAAACGAAATGAGTACACACCTAATCACCCAAAGCATTGTTTGCCTGGAGGACCAAGCTGCTTTGGATCTAATATGACCTCAAACTAGAATAGTTAGATGTGGTGGTAACACTCTCAGAAATTAATATATCATTTGTTCAGGTTCTGAATAGAACACCATGAGAAATTATTTGGAAAGGATTTCTTTAAGAGAAAGCTATTCATCTAGGAATCTTTTATGGAGGACTTACCATGTCTGAGGCACTATGAAAAGAGAGAAAAATCGTGTTTACATTTTTATGTAGGAAAGTTAAATCCGGTGGAATTTACTGAAGAGCTGATGACTTTTAAAAAATTTATTTTATTGAAGTATAGTTGATTTACAGTGTTGTGTTAATTTCTGCTAGAGGTGATGACTTTTACTTTCATAAATATATAAAGGCAATTGGCTATTTTTGGTAGTGGTTTTCAAGATTGATGGCAAAATGCATCAGATACTTGCTCGGACTGCATTTTGATTAAGGTTTTAATCATTCAGACTGTGTCCATTTTGTTTGCAAGAGTTGTTTGTTGAATCCCTTTCTTACGGATGACGTCAGAAAAACAACTTTTGTTATAAATCACGTCTAATGGGTTAGATTGGAACTCTCGGTGCCAGGAGAAGGGAACGGGAGGAGGAAGTTTCAAAAGCAAGAGTAAGCAAAAGTTAAGTCTTAGAAGTTCTCAGAGGCTAGGAGTCTCAGAGGGACAATAAAATCCCCCAACCCCTTATACTCCCACCAGATAAAAAGACGTTTGGGAACATGAAAGGCTGGAAGGCTTCCCTTGCCTCTTTCTTGGGGCCTGGGAAAATGACCGTGAGCGCTGCCTGACGACCTCATCATGTAATCAAGATAGCAGAATATTTAGCCCTTAAATGGAGAGAAGGTTTACTCAGAAGCCAGTGGTCCCTGAAGAGTTCTCTCAGTTGTGATGAGGGGATGCCAGGGAGGAAGTGGGGCAGGGGAGGTGAATGCAAAACAGGTGGACTCCGCAGACACCTCAGAGGATGCTCGAGTGGAAGGATGATCAAGAAGAGGCCGACCACCAACTTCACTCCAGACACCTTCATCCCCTTCCCATGACTAGACACCCCATGTGGCATAAATTGACTGAGTTTATGCCTCACTTGATTAAGAAAACTCTGAAGTGGTTGAGAAAAAATCTTGGAATCGAGTTAGCCAAGTTTCAGTCGTCTAGCAACTAAGCTCAGAGAGATACGTTATTTTACACATCTGAATTTTGTTAATTGAAAATATTGTACTTACAAAGATTGCCATGACTTCAGTGAGTGGGCCTTATTTCCTATGTGGACCTAGAGATGATCATACTAAGTGAAGTAAGTCAGACAGGGAAAGAGAAATATCATATGATATCGCATATATGGGGAATCTAAAAAAATGATACAGATGAACTTATTTACAAAACAGAAACAGACTCACAGACTTAGAGAATGAACTTATGGTTACCAGTGGGGAAAGGAGGGGTGAGGGTTAGATTGGGAGTTTGGGATTGACATGTACACACTACTATATTTAAAACAGATAACCAATAAGGACCTACTCTATAGCACAGGGAGCTCTGCTCAATATTATATAACAACCTAAATGAGGAAAGGATTTAAAAAAGAATAGATACATGTATATGTATAACTGAATCACTTTACTGCACACCAGAAACTAACACAACATTGCTAATCAACTATACTCCAATATAAAATAAAAATTGAAAAAAATAAAGATATTATACTTAACAAAGATTGCCATGATTTCAGTGAGTGTGTTTATTTCCTATGTGTATGTATGAAATGATTTTGGAACACTTACTTGACGCTAGAATCAGCTTCATAGCTAGGAATGTAAACTGTTTTTATAAAGTCCCCTTAATAGATTAAATGAAGAGAAATTAATTACCAGATGTTGATATGCTCAGAAATATAACCTATCAGTTAATTGGAAATATTTAAAGTGATTAATGTTTTGAGTAAGAAATTACCAAGATCAATAATATCCATCACAGGGACTTCCCTGGCGGCACAGTGGTTAAGAATCCGCCTGCCAATGCAGGGGACACGGGTTTGAGCCCTGGTCCGGGAAGATCCCACATGCCGCGGAGCAGCTAAGCCTGTGCGCCACAACTACTGAGCCTGTGCTCTGAGCCCGTGAGCCACAACTACTGAAGCCCACATGCCTAGAGCCCGAGTTCTGCAACAAGAGAAGCCACTGCAATGAGAAGCCCATGCACCGCAACTAAGAGTAGCCCCGCTTGCCGCAGCTAGAGAAAACCCGCGTGCAGCAACGAAGACCCAACGCAGCCAAAAAAAAAAAAAAAAAAAAAAAGATCCATCATAGAATCCTCAGGACTTTGCTTGTCAATTTCTAGAAATGACCACTTAAGATAATAGATTCTGTTTTGTGGACAGTGTGTGGAGTTGGTTCTGATAGCCTAACTTCATAGGTGTAAGACCAATGAAAGAAATAAAAACTATGCTTTTGAATTAAATACTTAATTTTTTTTGCTTTTCTGACTTTTTAAAGTAAATTCAAAAATTTTAGTAAGAATTTCATTTAAGGATGTATTTTTCCACGTACCTGGTAATTAACCATTTCCCACAAGGCTTTGGAGACACTGAAGTTCAGAATATGTCTAAGACTTGGGTGTTTTTCACAGAATTACAATAATCACTGTAATGTATATCATAAATCTTAGAGACTTATGTCTAGACAAGCTCTATGCTCCGAGACCTCAGTGACTCAGGGTACTTTTTGAATTTACATAACCTATAGTAACTAAGGATTATGCTGCAGAATTTTGACTAGAAATTTGGAAAGTGTCAAGTCATTATCTTTCTAACCTTAGTCCCTTTTTAATCTGAGTCAATTTTCAGATACACTTTCTCGGTAGGTGTTATATCATGCTTATTGCTAAAATTCCCAAAGATTCCTTCCTATTGGTTTTAAATTATTATTTATAAAGTTGCATATATTATCATAGGAAACTTAGGATGGGTGGTCTTTCTAATAGCCTGTCACTGGAGCCTGAAAGGATTGATTACGTGAACGTTTTTAAGAAAGCTTTATTTATGTGCTGTTGACATATAAGTAACTGCACATATTTAAAGAGTAAAATTTGATATGTTTTGTAATATGTGTACACCTGTGAAACCATCACTACAATGAAGATAGTGAGCATGTTCATCATATGCCCAAAGTGCCCTGTGCCTTCCGGTAATACCTCCTTCCTGCCTTCCCCTATTTCCTCTCTTCATCTCCAGGGATTGCACTGAATCTATAGATCAAGTTGGGAAGAACTGATATCTTGACAATACTGAGTCTTCTTTTCCATGAACATGGAATCTCTCTCCATTTATTTTAGTCCTTTGATTTCTTTCATCAGAGTTTTGCAGTTTTCCACATATGGATCTTGTACATATTTTGTTAGATTTATCCCAGATTTCATTCTTTAGGTGCTAATGTAAATGACATTGTTTTTAATTTCAGATTCCACTTGTTCATTGCTGGTACTTGACACACTTGGTATGGTCAGTTTTTAAATATTTTAGCCAGTCCGATAGCTATGTGGTAGTATCTCATTGTGGTGTTAATTTCATTTCCTTAATAACTGATAACATTGAACATCTTTTCCTGTGCTTATTGCCATACATATAACTTCTTTCATGCAGTGTTTGTTACATTCTTTTGCCTATTATATTTTATTTATTTATTATTATTATTATTATTATTTTTGCGGTACGCGGGCCTCTCACCGCTGTGGCTTCTCCCGTTGCGGAGCACAGGCTCCGGACGCGCAGGCTCAGCGGCCACGGCTCACGGGCCCAGCCGCTCCGCGGCACGTGGGATCCTCCCGGACCGGGGCGCGAACCCGGTTCCCCTGCATCGGCAGGCGGACGCGCAACCACTGCGCCACCAGGGAAGCCCCTCTTATGCCTATTTTAAAATTTTCACGTATATAACTCAGAGGTCCCAAGACCATCCACATGTTTGGTGATTCACTAGAAATACTCACAGGACTCCGAGTCGAGTCAGCAGGACTCATGAGTATATTTTGTTACAGTGATCAGCAACAGAAAAGGATGTATTAGGCAGTCTGGAGAAGTCCAATGCAGACTTCCAACATGTTCCCTCAGGAGGGATCATACCTAACACACTCCTTCCTCCAGGAGTGAGGTGCAGCAATATGTGTGCAGTATTTTGGCCCAGGGAAGCTTGCTTGTGACTCAGAGTCTAGAGTTTCTATTTGGGGCCAGTCTTATAAGTACTCTTTGCTGACATAGCCAGCCATAGTACCAAAATTTCGAAAGGAAAGTCGTTATTCACCATTAACCACATTTTTTTGGTACAGTCCAGGCAGCCTGGTACAACAGGGTACAGTACTCCAGGTGAACAAAACAGCCTTGTTAACATAGGGAAAATGCCAAAAGCCAAGTCCTCAGATACCAGCCAAAGGCCAACTCTGCGAGCAGACGCTTCCAAAGATAGCAACCTCAAAAATACCGTGTTAGCCCTTTCCTGATAGACATACACACACACACACACACATTCTTTTATTTTCATCAAAACACTTTGATTACTTTGGGACTTCTAGGAAGAAGTAAGGAGATGATAAACCAGGAAAAAGCATTAGATAAAGTTACGAGTATAATGTACAGGGCAATAAAAGTTCTAGGGATGTGGTATTTGCCTTGGAGCCATAGACACTGGCATTTAAGTCAGAAATACGTTTATAATATTATAGTAAGAAATCCACTTTCATCTAAAAATAGAACCTGCATTAATTAATGAGAGTGGGATTCGCAAAAGCAGAAAGCTTTCTTCAGAAAATTCTTTGGGATGGCCGAAAGGCCAGGGAGCAAATTGGAGGCTAGGTAGAGAGTGAATCCAGTAGAGGGGGGGTTTCCAGTCTGGTAGCACCTTAAGACCAGGGAAGAAATCTGGGATGGACATGCTTTTCTCCCACAGGAAAGCTATAAGGGCTAACTTTGGCGACATGAATCCCTCTATATCAAGCACTGTTGCCATCTTGAATTTGCTCTGATTATGGTTTATTAAGCAGCTTGCCTCAAATTCTCTGCCCTGCTCTTCTCCCCATGAGGGCTTATTGTCATGTATTAAACAATGACCTCTTCAACATTCTGATGGTAAAAAATTCCTTCTTATAAGGTTGTTTCTTAAACTATCCCTCAATACAAGCCAATGAGTTAGGAAGGAGAACAGGGAATATGTGCAAATTAATAATTCAGTCTAAGTGGGCAATGTACTACTTACTGGTTTATCTCAATCCAAGGACAGATTTTAGAGTATCTGGTGGCACTGACTCTTGGCATCCCTCAAACAACATTAATAAATATTGCTTTTCTTGGCTTTTGATAGTTATGGTAAGACACCATGTCCAAGATTAGGCTTCCTGAAAAGTACCTGGAGAGTAAGCATCAGAGGCATTCATGTTAATAGAAAGAGGCACTGGTTTTGGATTTTACATTGTCACATGAAAATAAAAACAGTCAAGAAACACAGGTGTCCAAAGACAGGATCACTTCTCCTCAGCTGAGAGGATGTGCGTTTCCCCACCTAAATTAAGGAGGCAATTTTCAAAAGAATATTGCTAGATGCAGACAAGATATTGATATATCTGGCCTTGAGATTATAATCACAACTTAAATAATTTATAACGGTAGTTGGTTAAGAATGGAAAAGGTGCTAATACCAGAAATGTGTCTTTGATGAACATAATAGGTGTTTAGATTATGGGCCATTACCTGTAGTTTGAGTGAATGAATTTTCCCTAGGTCGTATTATCAGATATGTACTCTCTAACCTGACCATCATAAGAGATATGTATTTTGGTACCTGTATCTTTTGTAACTGTGTTGAACATCAAAAAATCAAGCAAACAATTCCTATAAAGTCTTTCAAGCCTGATGCGAAACATTGGTTGATACGGTTTTATTTTTGGAATCCTAACTTTGTTAAATGAAGACAATTTCTATTGGTACCATTAGTATTGTGGAACTAATTGTGAGTTATTCATATGAGTTTACTGTCCAAGGGTCATAAACTTTAGTGAATTTTTTTATTGTTCTTGGGTCCAATTACTTGAAGCCTTAAAACAAATATATTACACATTCTAGTGTGAAAGACTAGCATGAAAGAGCATATATAAAGGCTATTACAGCTAAGTATAAAAGCCCAAATATAAGGATAATTAGAAATGTTTGGATGTTCTATAACATTAAGTAATAGTCCTGAAATATTTTAATATTTAATTCCAGGTAGAGAGAAAGTCTTCATACACCTTTTCAACATGCTCCCACTTCAAATATTACCTTCCTCTTTTTAATGGAGACAAAGATGACTCATTGAATTCATTTAGTTTCATGAAACAACTCAACATTTCTTGAAATCAGTTGTGACAAAGAAAGAGAACAATAATTGTCAAAGACAAAGGGACATTAGCCATGAGCAGCAACTTCATGACTGTATCTACAGGGGCACAAAGTGAAATGAGGATCTGGTGATCATGTGATTAATTTTCTCAGAGTAGATAACGACCCCAGGTGATGATGAGAATGATTGTGAGGGGGTGATGGTGGTGATGATGGTGATATTAACAACAACTTACATTTATCAAGTGCTTATTGGGTGTCAGGCATTGTTCTAAGTACTACTCTTGCACTAATTCATATGATCCTCAAGGAATCCTAACAGCTAGGTATAATTTTTACCCCCATTTTTACACATGGATTGAGGAACAGAATGATTAAAAACTTGTTTGAGGTCACACAATAATAGTGTAGAGGTATGATTCAACCCCTCGTCGGTTTAGTCTAAATACTGTACTCTAAACCACTAGTTTTTATATGGAAAAGTGACAAATCTGATATTCTTAACTATCTCACATGACTGTCTTCAGAGACAAAGAAGTTGGTGAGTGGGAAGCACTTTGAAAACCGGGACTGTAATAAGCAATGTAATAAGCAATGTAAGCAATAAGCAATGTAAAATAAAGGATGGCTTATTTAACCAAAACCTTTTATCCAGAGTTTAAAAAATGTATTTAAAGTAATGGTGGACTGGCTTGGTTTTACAGATACATTTTTATATCCAGGGCTAAAGATACTGCTGTCTGCTTCCTCAGAGAAGGCTAATGTATGAGTCAAGAAGCCGATGACCTGGAGGGAATGTTTAAGGCTACTGGAAAGGCTTTCTTGCTTCAAAACTATCCCTAGCACACCTCTCCTGGTGCTGAGAACTCCTCCATGGGAGGCAGTGTAGTCCAAGAAGGACTAATTCAGCCAGCATCAGCACCAGCATGGCTGGGGGTAGGATGCCAGCGAGCTGGAGAGGGAGGAAGATGGATTTGGCTTCAGTTCTTTGTAAATTAAGGTCTTTCCCACCTCCTACAACCCTTTGAGGGAAGGTAATGCCTGTTAAAATGCACAACCTCTTAGGACTGATAATCAAATTAATCAGTAATACGTAGTGAGAATTCACTAATTAGATTCTTCCCCAGTTAGATATATTAGAGAAGGGCATGTACTAGAATGAACGGCAGTTGGAAGAGAACAAGTGAATAGTCACTGGGAGGAAGTCCTGTGGAGCTGGGAAGAGCGACAAGAGGTTGCTGTAGAGCCTCAAGAGGGTGCTATGGATTCTGAAGAGGGTGCACCGATAAGAGCAGTTATTTTTATTTCATATCATTGCTTCATCTGTCATTATCATAGTTTCATTGCCCACCCCCCCTTCTCATTGTACCCTTCAATCTTCTGCTTATCTCATCAAAGTTCTAAGGATTCCCTATCATGGCCTCCCCTGAATTAATTCCCTTCCTTCCTCATTTCATTAACCGCTGCACATATTAATCCTACAACTTGTGTTTTGATCAGACTTTCCAAATACATGAAAGGAAGGGAACTGGGAAGAAACTGAGTGGTGGAAAGAGAAGTATGTCTGAGACTATTGATCTTTACCTTATTGTTTACTCCTTTCTTAGTGTACCAGACTGTCTTCTGGACCCTGTAGGTAAAGTTCAGGAGTTGGAGCTTTGGGTTTTGCCTAGGGAAACATGGAGTCAAAGTTTTAGAGCTGAATATGACTGTGGTTCAGAACTTTTTTTTAAAGGAATGAGCTCATGCAAACCCCAAAATTTGAGACTTCTCTAAGATGTGGCAGGTCTTCTGGTTTCCAGTACCATGACGTTTCCATTTCACCACATCTAAATATTAGATGCCCACCAGTTTGCGTACCAGCCTTCCAACACACCTCGACAAACTTCCACACTTCCATTGGCCCTAAAACTAGTCCATGTGCCTGAGCTTTAGGTAATGGAAACAGCTTTCCTGTTATTTTCACGCACAGTGGAGTAGAAAAAAATATGTTAATCGGGTCTGTGATTTGTGAATGGTTTAAAAAGGTGGTTACTATGTTGGGTGTATCTAGTTTGTTTGTGTATCTAAGCACCGATCTAAAAAGATTTATTCCTCTTCATTATGTCAAGATTCCTAAGTGGCACCAGATGAAATGTCAGACTGGGACATGGTTACTTTCCATGATGCGTTGCGAGATGTTAAAGAGAGAAGGATTTGTGTTTGTGTTCTATAAAAATCAGAATTAAAATCTCCTTAAGGGCAGGGATTTTTGTCTGTCTTGTTTACTGGTGTACGTCAGCACCCAGGACACTGTGGGCTCTGAGTCAATAATTACTGACTGAAAAACAGCTTCGCCATATGTCTTGATCTTTGCAGTGGAATTAGGCGCTAGGGATATTGTGCCCTGTTTCTATACTTATCAAACTGAGTCTCCTCGCCCCAACCTCCAACTTATTTTCTACCATAACATGATCAGAATGCACCAGGATATAATTGTCACTATTATTTCATTGATTATTTAGCAAAATCTACCTAAATATTTTTAATACCCAGTCAGTTCTGGGTGGAAAACAAAATTAATGTTGGCACTGAATGCTTTAAATAATATTTGGACTTGAATGAAAGTGTATAATAAATATTATCTCTGATCAACATATCAACAGGTGCTAATTTTGTCAATTTATTTGGCTGATAGGATATTATTTCCTAGAAAGTTCTGCTTCCATTTTATAGTTTGTCTAATCAAAGAACAAAAAAGATTTCCTCTTGTTTTTGACTTCTTAAGCTTTAGAAAAGGGGGTGGATGCAGGAAGTCAGACTCATCCTTGTCTCTCTATGAAGATAATTTAAAAAATCATCAATAAGCTGGGAGTTTAGGATCAGAAATTATGGGATATATTGCTGTTCTAAATAGTAGAAATTGTTAAACTAATTGGGTTTCTTTGGAGATGAAAGGGACCCTGCTTCCCACTCCTCTTTTTGAGATAAAATAGACTAGTGATCCGATGATGCTAGATTTGACAAAATATTCCCTAATACATGTTTTCTTTTTTAAAAATAACTTAAACTTCAAGTGAGCAAACTTCTTATTTTGGTCGGATTTTATTTTAAAGGTTGGAAATAGCCTGAAAATTTCTAACAGCTATCAATGTATACCTTATTATATTTTGGACATCTGACTGTTAGAGGAGATTCTTAGCCTATACTGAGTCTGAATATAACTTTTATAATTTTAATTTTTGTTCATAGGATTGTATACTTATTGTAGGAAAGACAATAGAATTAAGAGTTCTGTCAGGAGACGCAAGAGGGAAGAGATATGGGAACATATGTATATGTATAACTGATTCACTTTGTTGTAAAGCAGAAACTAACACACCATTGTAAAGCAATTATACTCCAATAAAGATGTTAAAAAAAAAAAGAATTAAGAGTTCTGGAAGTGGTAAAATGTTGGTAAATACAAAAGATGTTTTTCTTATTAGAAAAAATCTTTTAAAAGAATGTATTGTTTAAAGTCAAAATAACAACAATGAATTGTGGGGTTTATGACACATGTAGAAGTAAAATGCATGACAATAACAGCATAAAAGGTAAGAGGGAGAAATGCAAGTGTATGGCTGTAAGCTTTTTTACAGTATGTGTAATGATAAATGACATTAGGTTAGTGTGTGATAGGTTTCAGAGGCATGTTGTAAGCCCCGATCAACCACTACAGAGGATAAAACGAAGAGGTATAGCTAATAAGCCAATAGAAAAGATAAAAGGGAATAAAAAATATTTAAGAGGAACAAGTACAAAGGACAGATGGGACATAGAAAACTATTAGAAAGATGGGTGATTTTTTAACCAAATCATAGTGATGTTTGTATGTTAATACATAAATTATATGTCATTTTATCACATATAAAAAGCAGATTGACTAAAAAGCAAGACCCAACTATATCCTGTTTATGAGTTCCACTTGAAATATAAAGTCACAGATGAATTAAAGGAAAAGGATAGGAAAAGATATATCATGAAAACACTCATCAAAAGAAACCAGAAGACTTAATTTTGATGTCAAAGTAGACTTTAGAACACGAAATATTATCAGGAATAAAGAGAGAGATTACATATTGATAATGAGATTGACTTACCAAAAGAACAGAACAACCCTAAGTGTTTATGCAACTGGCAACTCAGCTTCAAGACACAGCAAAAACAGAACGGAATGCTTTTTTTGCTGTAAGCTTCTAAGTTCCTCAACAGGGATTCTCTTACTACTGGAATTTTCATGGGTGAGAAGGATTTACTGTATAATATTTAAACCATTAACACATGTACTGTTTTTGTGAAAACGCTAATTTCCAACGTTAACGCATTAAAGAGTATTAATTAAAATATTTACTCAAGAAATACCAACTACATACCAAGCACTTCATATATGTTATTTAATTAGCATAGTAATCCATGCTGCATGTAAGAAAACCTGGACTCAATAGGATTACATACTTGTCCAAGGTCACACAGTAAGGAGCATAGCCAAATTCTGAGCTCAGATCTGTTTGCCACTAAGCCCGAGATGTTTCCACCACATGGGGGCTTGAAATTTATACATATTTTTCAAAACTATTATTTTAGTCTCCATGTAAGTGATAGTAATCCTCTGAATCAGCAAGGAAGTTGTATAGGACAGGAATGTCCTGTGTTGGTTAACTGCTCTTGCCTTAGAGAACTACTAAAAATGACCCCATTTATTTTTGGTGGGGACCCCATTCAGTGGGAGGCATAAAGACTAGCAGAATCTAATGACCTACAAGAAACTGAAAAATTTTCAGTAAAGCATACTCTGTAATTTCAAACAATCTATATTCAACACTGCCAGATGAATAGTTGTTAAATGAATGGATAGATGATATTTCTGCAGCCAAAGAGTAATATTATGAGGATTTAGTGTGATTAATTTATGTGTTTAAAAAGCTAAAGTGGTGAGATTTGTGGAAACTGTTGGTTTCTGGAATTGATAAAATCTTCCTACTGTAATATTTCCGTGACCTTATTAATTAACCACGTTTTAAAAACTTGTTCTAGTAAAGGAAGTAGAAAAGAATCAAAGAAACACAGGAATCACATTGGTTGAAAAAAGTGGAGTTGAAATAAAAGGTATATGTTCTGATCGCAACCATAATTTAAAAACTATTTTGAGGATCATCAAAACCTATGAAAGCTGTCTTCATATTCATATCTCAGACAGGTTCACTCTTTAAATTTCATGGAACAGAGCTGGCAGAATTGAGGGGTTGCTAAGGAAACACATCAAGCGCAAACATAAAAAGCATAACAGGTTCAAAGGTTTCTGGGGAGTTATTATAAAGACATAAAACCTGCCAAACAATAGGAACAATAAAAGTGGAAAATTAATTTCAAGCAAGACTAAACATTTCAACCAACTGCTGAAAGACTTTTGAAGACTATATACATACTGGGGAAAAGAGGTGAGGACTTTTAAAGATCCAAGTGGTTAATTAATGAAGACTGAAGCCAAGTGCATGCGTTAGGAGTAAAGCAGAAAAATTTGGTTTCTGGTTTCACAAGGCGGAATTTGCTTTAATCAAATTTACTAGTAAGAAGGATGAGCGTTCAGAGAACAGGCTCCTTGAAGCGGTTGAAAAATGGACCAATATTCTAAGCTTTGAGATTTGATGCGTTTCTTGGTCCAAGTAAAATAAAACCAGGGTGTTAAAGGAAGTAGAGACAGAAATAAGAGACCCTTTTATGAACAGTTTTACAAGCACACTTAGTTCTGGAGAGACCCCCTAGGATTAGCCAATATGATGGAATTATTTTAAAGGGTCTGGGAATGTACCAAGTGGCTTGTGTACCAGTTGACATCACTCACAAGTAAAGTGTTAAAAAGTGTTTTGAGGGTCAAATGAAGAAACACTTGGAAGCTTACTTGATGAAGGAATGCCAACTGACTTTTTCAGATGGGAAAGAGATGCTTCACTTACTTGTCAAAATGACAGAAAGGTATTATTTCTGAGGCAGGAAAGAGGTGTTATAACATATCCTTTGCATTTTGATAGTGGGCAATTTATTGAAATGCTTTACTGGGGTTAAAATGATCCTTTCTCTTAAAAGTGGCATAATAGGAAAATTGGTAGATTGAACTGAAACTTGCTAAATTGGAAGAAACAGAAGTCATTTGTCAGTTGAAGCATTGCTAGTTCAGAAAATCACTGTCTATCTCTAGAGGACTTTATTTTGGCAGCCGTGGGAACAGCCTCTCCTTTTTAGACATTTATGTAGAATTCCTCCATAAGTACTGTGGGTATAGGCTGACTCCTATATACATGATATGTGACTATAAGTTTCAAAAACTTATTTTTGAATAAAATTTCAAAGCTGAGGGAAAGTTAGTCCCATCCAAGACATCACCTTGGCAGGCTCCATACTCATTTCAGGGATGCTGCCTTTGGACAAGTCATTCTTGGAATTTCTCTTGTGGAATCGTCCCGCAAGACCTTGGCAAACTTTAAAAATTACGTTTAACAGTGAAAAATTTTCATACTTTGAGTGAAAATATTGTATTTGGGAAAGATCCAGAGAAACCAGAGTCTCATCCGGTAAAGAAAGTGAGCGATTAAAATGTTACTAATTTAAAAAATAATTGAGGTGTAACTATTAAGTAAAGAAAGTGATATTCTTTTGTGGCTTGTAACCTGGTTTTCAAAGTGATTCCCAAAGCATTTTAAACATATTTTGATCAGTGAGGTATGTTTGTAACAGGACAAAAGATTCTCAGGGTGACTGCCTTGCAAGCTAATTTTAGAATGAGTTCCAGTATGCTGGCTAGAAAGCCAGACTCATGGTGTTTATAGTTTTAACTTATAAAGAGAGAGAAGTAGAGGGTAATGATGTCTAGTGAAAATTTCTTGGTGATTTTAAAACATGGGAGCAATGCATAGTTAAATTTTTATAGAAAAATAAAGAGTCAAGTTTTTGCTGTGGTGTGCTGTATGGGAAAGAGTATGATACCTACCAGAAGGCCAGAGTTGAGGCCATGTGACCTTGGATCAGTCACTTTGACAAACGGGAAAGGTGGGGAGAGAGGAATAAATTAGGAGTTTGGGATTAACATGTACACACTACTATATATAAAACATAATCAACGAGGACCTACTGTATAGCACAGGGAACTCTACTCAATATTCTGTAATAACCTATATGGGAAAAGAATCTGAATAAAGAATGGATATATGTATGTGTATAACTGAATCACTTTGCTGTACACCTGAAACTAACACAGCATTGTAAATCAACTATACTCCACTATAAAATAAAAATTAAACTTAAAGTCAAAGTAAAAAAAATTTTTTTAATTAAAAACAAAAGAAAGAAGAATGGGAGAGGGAGGAAAGTAAAGAGGGGGAAAAAGTAAGAAGAAAGAAAATGAAGAAAAGGAAGAAAAAAGGAAGGAAGGAAATGTAGGTGGAAGGAAAGCCCAACTCTTTCTTCATCCAGTATAACATAAGTTTGAAATTAGTGGAGTCATAATTAATGATGTTATGTCATATCTAACAACACCATCAAATACAAGAAAAACAGAGAAGGAAGTGTCAATAAATAGCAGATTCTCAAGAGTGACAATTTTCAAGAACATCTGCTTATCTGCATATGTGCCTGTAAATATGTTCATTTATCAAGACAAAGCTCATTTTCCCAGTCTGTGCTATTGTCCTCTATGTGATGGACCATGGGAGTTCAGGATGCCCTTGAAATGTGTTTGTTCTAAGCAAGTATGAAAACTACAGCTTACCCGGGCCTTAGAAAGACTGTTTCACACAACTGGATTGAAAAGTTTAACACACACAGAAAATGGGGTTATGCTTACTTTTGGAAGAAGGGCCCAAATATTACTGTCCAAAGCAGAAAACATGCAAGTACACACATGAGTGAGCAATTGTGAGGTTCAAATGAGATATTGTAGGAAAAAGCACTTGAGAAGTCTAATGCTTGGCAAATATAGTTTCAGAGAAAATATTTCATGAGGAAAAATTAGAAGCATATAAAGACACTGGATTTCCTTCTGCCTCCTGACTTCCTTGAAACATTAAGCCGTTGCTTTAATTTTTGCATAAACAAAACCTGAATGTTGTCACAATTTTTCTACATGTAAATGAAAGCAAAATAATACTTGCCTTCCAGTCATCACATGGAAATACAAATGAAGTGAATATTTGCGGCTACGCCTGGAAATAAAGGCCCCGTGTAAAGTGTAAGTTTATTTCATGTGAAGTGGCCTGGCAGGTGCCTGGCACATATCCAGGTTAGAGTGTGTACTATTTATGATTGGTGTGGTTAGTATTTGTGTACCACGGCTTGTCATTCGATCTAATACTTTCAAATATGCATATTTAGAACTTGGATTCAAGCATATTTTCTAGTAAAATTTTTCTAGTAGTCAAAACCCTGATATTTTATTTCCTTAATACATTAATTGTAGACCAGAAGATCCTAGAAAAGGGAAAAATAACCTGCCTTTAGCAACAGAAACATCCACCAAGTAATGGCAAATATGACTTCAGTAACATGAATTATTCTGAACACAAAAGAGTCAGAACAAAAGACCCTAGCCTGATTTTCATATTTCTAAATTACATATTGAAATTGAGCACATAAAAAATAGAAACATCATGCAAAATGCCCTGAACTTGAGATATTTTGCATTTGGCATGGAAAAATCCTCAGACTGCTGAAAGAATGAAATTTTGTCTTTACTCTTTCTTCCCTATTACTGGACCAGGCTAGTATGTCTTATAAATTAGCCCGTTATGCCCAGGGTAGGATATTGACTAGTCTCTATTCAATAGTTAGAAAAATGTCAGTAATACATTTTAGAAGAAGTCAGACCCTTTCTTGGTCTCTCTAATATTCTCCAATGTGCAGCCAGCCAATGATTCCATGGACTGGACTTTGCCATGTGAAAATTCAAGCTCTGAGATGCAGCAGGAAGGAAAGAGGACCCCGCGGACACTGGCACTCAAGGCTGATGCCATAGAAAACCAGCTCGTTTCATCTGACAGAGTCCAGAATCTATTTTTATTTACTTATTTATTTTTTAAATCTTTATTAAGGCTTCAGGGTACCAAGGAGGTCGACACACTGCAGGCTAGACAATCACATGTTAGCAGTTCTCTCTCTCTATCACATGGAATGTTTCCAAAATGTCTTGTCCATTTTTTTTTCTGAAGCCAGTGGTAAACGGCTAGAACTACAGTCTGATGGGATGAAAGCAGGAACTCACACTTCACTTCATAGACATTTCATGAAGTGTCCAACTAATTATTGCGAGAAGTATTTGCTTCTTGGTCCTGGTAGAAGTATTCTCAGTGGATGTATGTAAGAGAAATCGCCTTATTTATATATTTTAAATCTATTTACAATATACTACACTTGATCTTAGCCAAAAGGCCGAGAAGCGATCTATTTACAATATAGATATGTATTTAATATTTATGCATTAATTTGGGTAGAGGGAGTTTTGCGACGCTCGGCAAAATTTGGGCAATCTCTGTTAGGTGGAATCCAATCCATGCCAAGACTGACTGGCTAGAAGTGTTGGAAGAAGTTCAGATGGGATGTTAGCCTGATTGAAGCCCAAACTCTTCTATAGATAAGGGGGTAATAAAGCATGTTCATGGGGCAGTGTGTTTATAGATATTTACTTGCCTAGCTCACAGGGTTAGGAGTTTATATAAGATAAAGAAGAGCTTAATGATTTTAAAGACAAAGCTCCATGTTACTATTCTGTTTAAAATTTAAGGAATGTAGGGGAATTTGTGAGGGTAAGTATATGTAATCCAGGAAATTGGTTTTTTTTTTTTGTTTTTTTTTTTTTGGCGGTACGCGGGCCTCTCACTGCCGCGGCCTCTCCCGTTGCGGAGCACAGGCTCCGGACGCGCAGGCTCAGCGGCCATGGCTCACGGGCCCAGCCGCTCCGCGGCACGTGGGATCCTCCCGGACCGGGGCGCGAACCCGGTTCCCTGTATCGGCAGGCGGACGCATAACCACTGCGCCACCAGGGAAGCCCCAGGAAATTGTTTTTGAGTTACCTAATGGGCTATGCTTTGTGCAACGTATGGAGAAAAAGCATCAAGGATAAATTTGTGCTTTATAAGGCATAAATACTATATTAATGTTGTAGGTTTGAATTTTAAAGGCTTTAAATTTCATTTTGACACTTGAAAACATTTTTAGAAAAGAGGCAACATAAAAATAATAATGGTGACTTAAAAAATGGCATCGAGTGTATACTTCTGTCCCGGGGAGACTAATGAGAGGAGGTGAAAAGAAGATACTTATCTTCATACTGTTTATTCAAATATTTATGAATTCCCACTATGGGTCAGGAACTATTCAAGGAGATGAAGACATAGGAATGAACAAAACAGACAAGGCGTCCACACATCTTACATTTTTGTAGGGGAAACGGACAGTAAACAAATGGCAAGTCGATATGTAGTATGTCAGAGGGTGTTAGAAAATACTTGTGGAGAAAAATAGCAGACATTGCAGTTTTAGGTTGGTGGGTGGGTGTGGATTGTTACATTTTATATAAGGTGATCAGGGAAAACCTCAGATCAGAGGTCTGAACACCTGTTAGGTGCCTCACAGATAAGGGTTCTGAAGGAGCTGAGGGCACAAGCCATATGCACTTGTGGGAGAAGCCATTCCACACAAAGGGAAGTGAGTATGAAGACTTTAAAAAAAATTTGCTACATTTATATGTTGTAAGATGATTCTCATTTAGTGAACAATTAGGACCTCTATCACATTACATAAGTATAAGTTCTTTTCAGTGGTTGTAATAATTAAGTTCTAGTCTCTTAGCAACTTGGTGATTATAATGCAATATTGTTGTCCATATTCACTATATTGTGGACTAGATCTCTAGGACTTATTTACTACTTGTTGCAAGTTTGTGCCCTTAAACAACATCTGTCCCATATCCCACCTTCCCTCTCCTGCTGACCACCATTTTGCTCTCTGTTTCTAAGAGTCTGGCTTTTTTAGAAGCCACATCTAAGTGATATCACACAGTATTTGTCTTTCTCTGTCTGACTTATCTGACTTAGCATAATGTTCTTAAGGTCCATCCACGGTGTCACTGGAGTATGAAGACTTTAAGTCAAGAAAAAACTTGGCCTGTTTTAGGAGCACATAGTTGTTTAAAAAAATTTGCTGGAGTGTTACATAAATTAGCGCACATGTATACATAGTACCTAGGCATGCCTGCCTCTAGGTCTGTTGTTGAATGTGCATGCTTCTTTATTAAGGCACCTGAGAAATGGGCTTTCATAGAGAAATTCTGTCCTAGTTCTATTTAGGGCTTTTTCTTTCTTCATGGACCTAGTTCTTTGCTACACACTGATTTTCTTACCATAATACAGACTGTTTTTGAGTACTTAGTATGTGCCGAATATAGTGCTAAATTATGTACACACATATCTTAATGATTTTCTCAGTCTTTTTTTGCCAAGAAATCAAGATTTCTGTTTTTTAAATTTTAAAAAAAATTTAATTTGTATTTTATATTGGAGTATAGTTGATTTACAATGCTGTGTAAGTTTCACGTGCATATCAAAGTGATTCATTTATACATATACATATATCCATTTTTTTCCAGATTCTCTTCCCTTATAGGTTATTACAGAATATTGAGTAGAGTTCCCTGTGCAATACAGTAGGTCCTTGTTGATTATCTATTTTATATATAGTAGTGTGTCTATGTTAATCCCCAACTCCCAATCTATTCCTCCCCCCACCTTTCCCCTTTGGTAACCATAAGTTTATTCCTGAAGTCTGTGAATCTGTTTCTGTTTTGTAAATAAGTTCATTTGTATCATTTTTTAGATGCCACATATAAGTGATATCATATGATATATGTCTTTCTCTGTCTGACTTACTCCACTTAGTATGATCATCTCTAGGTCCATCCGTGTTGCTGCAACTGGCATTATTTCATTCTTTTTTATGGCTGAGGAATAGTCCACTGTATATAGGTACCACATCTTCTTTGTCCATTCCTCTGTTGATGGACATTTAGTTTGCTTCCATGTCTTGGGGTGCATGCATCTTTTTGAATTATGGTTTTCTCTGGATATAGGCCCAGGAGTGGGATTGCTGGGGCATATGGTAGTTCTGTTTTTAGTTTTTTAAGGAACCTCGTACTGTTCTCCACAGTGGTTGTACCAATTTACGTTCCCACCAACAATGATGGAGGGTTCCCTTTTCTCCACACTGTCTCCAGGATTTACTGATTGTAGACTTTTTGATGATGGCCATTCTGACCGGTGTGAGGTGATACCTCATTGTAGTTTTGATTTGCATTTCTCTAGGGATTAACAACGTTGAGCATCTGATTTTCTCAGTCTTGAAGGCTGAAAGTCATCGAGGTTAAGTTGTCCAATATCAAAGCCAGCGAGAGGCTGAAACAGAATTAGAACTTTGTTTCTCAGCTGATGCCACATTGCAAACAAATTCACTGAAGCTCAGATTGAACTTGTAATTTTCTTGTATTTAGTATCATGTACAAACTGAAAAAGAGATCTCCTTGTCTACGGTTGTGAAAAATTTAGCTTTTACATAAACTTCATTAATTTCTGTAGGTATATCTTCTGTAAATTATATTCTTTGGAAAACTATTCAAGAAGATTTTTAATAATTTTTATATGAAAAATGGTCCCACGGCCAAATAATTTTTAGAAACACTAGTTTATATGAAGATAAATAAGCTATTTTAATGCAGAGCTTCTTAGTCTTTAAAATGCTAATGTGCATTGAACATCTGCAGGAAGTGAATGTTTTCAAATTATTTTATCGTGGAGGGGCTGTTGTGAAATACCTAGTAATATCTCAATGAACTAATTTATATAGAGCACAGTTTTGGAAAGGATGCTTGACTATTTCCGTTCCTAGGAGCTACTACCCAGGTGCATTCAATGCAAGGGGTTTACGACGCTTCCGTGAGAATGCACTCTGGTTATTGCTTACAGCAAAATATTTTCTTTCCTGTAAATTAGATAGCTAGTGGGAAGCTGCCGCATAGCACAGGGAGATCACCTCTGTGTTTTGTGACCACCGAGAGGGGTGGGATAGGGAGGGTGGGAGGGAGGGAGACGCAAGAGGGAGGGGATATGGGGACATATGTATATGTATAACTGATTCACTTTGTTGTAAAGGAGAAACTAACACACTATTGTAAAACAGTTATACTCCAATAAAGATGTTAAAAAAAATATTTTCTTTCCTGTGCTGCCCCAATTTGAAGGAACGCCTATACCTTGAATTTAGGTGGTCAAATATAATATCCAGGGTGAGTGACATTTAGCTTTCCCTCCAATATTTAGAAACCCCTTAGTTTTGATGTGTAGGTTATACTTACAAATATGTCTATCTCTTTTATTCCTTCTTACTCATTTTCAGTAGCTGGGAATAAAGAAGAGACAAAGATATGTCCATCTTCTTCTTCTTTGTTTTTGGCTGTTTAACTGTTTCTTGTCTCTCTTTGTGCAGCTTGGTCTTTGCTACCTGATTCGAGACTCATTCAAGTAGGACTATCCTGGTCTCATAGATAACATCACAGTTTACTTTGAGAACAAACACTTATATCTTTGGCTTGTAGATGAGCCTTTTGTTCATCGGTGGTACCTAGCTTGGGCTTTGGTGTAATTTAACAACAGAAGAGAGGAATGTACAGGAGACATTTCCAAACTGTACTACATCCTTTTCTTGGGTTCCTACTCTCTGGGGATCCCAGTCAGCTTGGAAAGCCTTAGTTTCAAAAAACATTTTTTCACTCTGCAGAGTTTCTCCAGCCACGAGGTCAGCAGAACCTAAGATGGTGCCCTGAATTACCGTTCGTTTATTTCCATTCTGTTACGCGTTTCCTACACGTTAAGAGTTCCTTGGGGCCAATACTATTTGTTAGAGCAAGTTGGCTCTTTGTTTCTGGGCAGACTTCATTTTCCATTTCTCCAGGCTCTTCTTTAGGAAATGTGACATCTTCTGCCACCCCTGGTTTTTCCTCTTGTGCTCCCGTGGCATGGTGTCCTGTGGTTGTGCATCGTCTGCCACCTGAGAAGCGACACCTGGGCACAGCGTACTGGGCCCCCAGGGCCTGGGGAGAGTTCCACAGGTCCATGTGCTTTCCCTCGCACGCATCTTCCGGGAATCAAACCCACAACGTATGACTGGTAGGAAACTTCTGTTCGTTCTCCTGAAGAAATATATGCAAAAGCTGGCAGTCTCTTCTCTCCCTCACATTTTAAGAGTGATTCACCCTAAGGTGGTGAGGGCTGGATATGGTCACCGTGGGCTGACACCTTTCTAGAAATGGTACCTGTTGGCAAGACCCCAGCAAGGTTTCGATGAAGCAGCCGCTTATTGGCAGAAACTTCGGGCAGCATGGATGTGGCCTCGGACTCGGTCAGCTGGTCCTGTTGGCAAAGCTCCCATTGGCAGCAGCTTTCAGCCGACTAGCTCATAGCCGAGTCCTCTCGGTGGGAGAGGGCAACAGTGCTGAGAGTCACCACAATTCCTTCAGAAAAGTTCCTGCAAGTCCTCTGAAGTCATATTGGCAAAGCAAGTCTATACTACCCTACTCTCCTGTCCTCCTACTCAGTTCCCTTTCATTCATAAAACTGTCCGGTTTTTGAGCTGGAAAAAAAACAAGTCTCTAAGCTCAACTCCTTATTTAGTAGCTGTGAGACATGGGCCTCAGAGAAGTGTCCTGATTGTTCAGTGTTATGTAAGGAATCGGGGCTCAACCAAGACTGGGAGCCTTTTACCTGCCCCTCCCCCCCGCAACTCCAACCAAGTCCAAGGCCATTTCTACCGGTTGCACTGCCTCAGAACGCTCTGAATGTGAGCCCTGCCACATCAGTTAGGGTTCTTTGCAGTAAGCAAAGGAAAATGACTTTGACTAAGTCAAACAAGGGAGAAGACATATCCTGGGGATATAATGGATTGCTTAGAGAATTAAACGAAGATTTGAAAAATCAGGCCTTAGGACAGACAAAACTTGAGAAGCTACAGGGACTTCAGCCTCAGAAATCTGAGGCCCAAACCTCTGGGTGCTGCTTTTGGCCCCTGTGGGTGCCCTCTTGAGAGTGGAAATGTCCAGAGGGCATCTGATTAGCTGATCTCAGCTCCTGTACCCCCCTCTACATGTGTGTTTGTATCTGAGAGAAAGAGGATTTGTATTTTTCTTTTGTGAGGGTGAGGAGGGTGATTTACTGTGGTTGACAACCCCAGCTTAGAACCACATGACGTGGGGGAGGATTAGTTTGCCCAGAAGAGGGATGGAGGGAGGTAGTGTCTGCTGGTACCCGAAGATGAGGAAGGAGCCCTGGAGGGAACCAAACCATGAACTGTGTCCTACCGATACCTACGCAGATGGGGCTAGAGGGGATGCTGACCAAGATGCTTCCTGGCTGCGGTGGCCCCCTCTCTTCTGCTTCTTCCTTTGCCTTTCTTCCACTTCCTTCTCCCCTCTGCTCCTCCTTACAGGCTCCTTACACCTCCTCTCAGGCTCTGTCAACACAGAGCAAGGTGCCCCCTCACCTTCCTGCATTACCAGTTTACTGCGTCTGGTAGAAGGTAGGTGACGGGGAGGGGGTCGGCAGTGTGTGCTGGGCAAGTATAGATTATACTTTTAAAAGTCGAAAGCACAGTGATGGGATGGCCTCAGTCTATTCCCGCGTTGTCAAGGGCTTGCGTGCCCTCCCTCTTCCTCTGCTTCTCTCTCCAGGCTCTGCAGAATAAGCAGATGGAGAGTCAGACCCAAGTACTGTCTTGTCACTCTGTTGCCACTCGAGTTGAGAAGCGGTTTTGATTTGAAAACATATAGCAAACAGGGACATTACTTAGATAATGGGAGAACAGTGTGTCCCCGGTTTACCAGTGGGTCAGGTTACTCTCCGATGATTGGGATGGGTTCCTTGGTGACTGAGCTTAGTGACCCTGAAGAAGCTGAAAATGCAACTGTATCTTCAGCTTGTTGTGCAGGACAACTGTCAACCTGGATTCCTATTCATTTGATGACATGAGTAACTCTATTCATCTATGACTTTCAAAAGCACAAACTAGGGTAATGTTTTGGCCTTTGTTAATGAATTGTTAAATAATCCCTATAATTGTTTAACTAAAATTTAAACTCTTAGCAAAATAGTGTATTCGTGCGCTATTTACAATAGCCAGGTCATGGAAGCAACCTAGATGCCCATTGACAGACGAATGCATAAAGAAGATGTGGTACATATATACAATGGAATATTAGCCATAAAAAGGAATGAAATGGGGTCATTTGTAGAGATGTGGATGGACCTAGAGACTGTCATACAGAGTGAAGTAAGTCAGAAAGAGAAAAATGAATATCGTATATTAGCGCATATACGTGGAATCTAGAAAAATGGTACAGATGAACCGGTTTGCAAGGCAGAAATAGAGACACAGATGTAGAGAACAAATGTATGGACACCAAGGGGGGAAAGCGGTGGGGGGTTGGTGGTGGGATGAACTGGGAGATTGGGATTGACATGTAGATACTAATATGTATAAAATAGATGACTAATAAGAACCTGCTGTATAAAAAAA
>NC_041224.1:1449783-1471622 GCF_002837175.3 Physeter macrocephalus
AAATGGTACAGATGAACCGGTTTGCAAGGCAGAAATAGAGACACAGATGTAGAGAACAAATGTATGGACACCAAGGGGGGAAAGCGGTGGGGGGTTGGTGGTGGGATGAACTGGGAGGTTGAGATGGACAGATATACACTAATATGTATAAAATAGATAACTAGTAAGAACGTGCTGTATAGAAAAATAAAATTAAATTCAAAAAAATAGCATATTCAGTAACCCTAAGATAATGTTTTAATGCTTAATTCTTTGTCTTAGTAAGATTTAGAAAATCTAATATTAAAATTCCTTAAAAAACTTTTTTTGGGAATTTCCTCCGTGTTTATGATTGCATGGTACGTGGGTGCTGCTGTTCTCGGACTGGAATGTAACAGGCACCAGAGGATTCCTGCTCTGTCCCCTGGTCCTGGAACTTGCGACCGAGGTTGGATGTCCCCATATCCTTGTTTAACGGAGAGAACTCAACCAAGCTTCGTTGCTGCTAGCCCCAAAAGCATTTGATTTGTCTGTGAGAAGCTGAAAATCATCTTTTAGAAAATTGCGCTTAGATTCTCTGCCCCCTACCCGCAAATCCCTTAATTATGCTGTAGAAGTTGGGGCTTTTTGAACATCTCTCTTACAATCTGGTTCTGATTTAACTGCATAATGACTTTCTTTTTTTTTTTTTTTGCGGTACGCGGGCCTCTCACCGTCGTGGCCTCTCCCGTCGCTTTCTATTTCACTGATATTCGAAGCTTTCCTAAACTTTGGAAGAGCAACCCATACCTTGGGCTAGGCCCAGGTCACTCTTCTCTCTTTCTGTTAAGACTGTTATGGCATCAGGAACCAAGAGAAGTGGTTTTCTCTCAAAACAGTGTCTCCACAAAATACCAAAGCAATGAATCTGCTGATTGCCAAAGCCAGATATGTCAGGAAGAAAGATGAGGGCAGTAATACGCAAGTTGCTGCTGATTCTGCTGACATGTTTGCAGCTGGAGCGGCTAAGAAGAGATAACAGATGAATCCTCCGAGTAAAGAGCACGTCTTGCCACTGGTGAAGAACATTATTCAACTCCCGACAAAACCTTTGAATTCAGAAGAGTGGGATAAACTTAAGGAAGATTTCAAAGAAAAGGCTAACTTTGAAAATTGGATCATTTCACAGATGGTTAAATGCCATATTTCTGTAGATGTGGCCAAATCTGTGCTGGCCTAGGTAGCTGCAAAAAACAATGGTATTGTAAGCTATGATTTGCTGGTCAAGTATTTGTATCTCTGTGTTTTTCATAAGCAGACATCAGATATTATTGATGTCTATGAAATCACGAAAGCCAGATACAAGCGTTTAGAATCTGGAGCGTACACTCTTCTCATCCAGGGATTAATCCATACAGACAGATGGAGAGAGGCCTTGCTGCTGTGAGAGGACATCAAACAAATCATGATTCCTTAAAAAAAGAACTATAGTGACTGTATCTAGGGAGCCCTCTTTCATCAAGATGTAAATGTAGCTTGGAATTTGTATCAGGAGTTGTTAGGTCATGATATTTTTCCTATGCTGGAAACATTAAAAGCCTTCTTTGATTTTGGAAAAGATGTGAAAGATGATTGCATTCAAACAGACTACGTGACATTCTTTTGTATCTAAGAAATAATCAGCTATATCCTGGGGAGTCATTTGCACACAGTATAAAAGCATGGTTTGAAAGTGTTCCTGGAGAACAATGGGAAGGAGAGTTCACCACAGTCCAGCAAAGTCGTCAGTGTTTGGGCTGTGGAAAAACTGTAGAGTCTATTCACCTGAGTTCAGAAGAGTATGAATTTCTCGAGGAAAAAATCATGAGGGATAGGATAGATGGAGGTGACCAATACAAAAGGACACCTCAGCAACTTGAGATTTCAGAACTTTGTAAAATACTGTCCTCCTTTTGATATTGTCATTGATGAGCTCAATGTTGCCGAAATGTTTCCTAAAGCTCGTGAATCTCAAGTTCTCTTGGATGTGGTCTCTCCACTAGCCAAGCAGAATCTTCAAGTGCTGGTCCTGGGCTGGAAGCATATGTTAATGCAGAATTCCTGGTGGAGGACGGATGATATGGAAAACGTGCAAAAGCAAGCCAGCTTTTTTTTTTCCTGACAACATCTCAGAGGATGCGGTTCCTTCTGTATGCCAAACTGCACTCAGGGAACCACTGCAAGCTTATCACAAAAGATCTGATGCGGGACCACAAGGCCCGTGTTCCTGATTCCAAGACCCAACACCCGTTCTTTAAGTGGCAGCAAGGACATCAGCTGGCAATTGTTTGTAGGCATCCGGGATCAAATATAACTTTTCAGGATATTCTCTTCTTTGACACCATGGTGCAAACAACTGGAGGCTCGGGGCACATACCTTACGATGACAACCTGGTGGAAAGATATTCCTAATGCTAAACTTGTGTTTGGGTGTCCTCCTGGCTGGCATCAGAGGTCTTAAGTTGATGCTTGTTTAGAGTATTGCTTCTATCCTGTTTGTCCTGTTTGGTCCAGTTGGTTTGCATATCAATAAATTGATTTTTAATAAAAAAAAACTTTGTGGGTGGGACTTCCCTGGTGGCCCAGTGGCTAAGAATCCGCCTGCCAATGCAGGGAACACGGATTCAAGCCCTGGTCTGGGAAGATCCCACATGCTGCGGAGCAACTAAGCCCGTGAGCCAAAACTACTGAGCCTGTGCTCTAGTGTCTGTGAGCCACAACTACTGAGCCCGTGTGCCACAACTACTGAGCCCGCATGCCTGGAGCCCATGCTCTGCAACAAGAGAAGCCACTGCAATGAGAAGCCCATGCACCGCAACGAAGAGTAATTAAAAAAAAATATATCTAAAAAAAATTTTTTTTGAAGACAATTTAAAATTTAAGGGAAACAAAGTGTCTGTCTAAAGAAGAGCTGGAGTGAGCTGCTTAGAAAATTCTCAGCTATTCTGAATTGCTCTCCTTTAAAGTATATCCCATAGAAGAGATAATACTGACCAACTCTATTAGACCTATATGAAAATAGGCCATAATTTTTACCTTTTTTTCCTCTGTTTCTAAGACTATATGGAATATTTGAGGAGAAGATTGCCCTCTGCCAAGAGGAGTTTGAATGGCATGGTAGAGTATTGTGTAGGTAACACATTCTATATTAAAGTCTTAGATCCCTTTAAATATTTTATAAGGTTCAGTAAAGTGTATTCTTTTGGGAATTGAAACATTATGAAGTACCTAGAAGCAATCCTGCTTGTCAGATCAGAGAGTTGAACATTAACTTTTTGAATGCATTTAATTATCTGTGGAAGCATTTAAACACAGTGGACTTAGAAAATGATAACATGGAAACAAAATGTACATATTTTGATTTCTTCTTTTTTTTATTGAGATAAAATTCACATAACATAAAATTCATCATTTTAACCATTTTAAAGTACACACTCCTGTGGTTTTTAATATATTCACACTATTGTGCAACTACTGCCACTAATTCTCAAACACTTCTATCACCCCCCAAAATAAACTCTATTCCTAATGCTTCCCACCCCCATCCCCTGGCAACCACAAATTTACTTTCTGTCTCTACGGATTTGCCTAATCTGGACATTTCATATCAACTGAATCATACAATATGTACCCTTTTGTGTCTGGCGTCTTTAACTTAATATAATATTTTCAAGATTTATCCAAGTTGTAGCATGTATCACTACTTCATTACTTTTAATGACTGAACAATATTCTGTTGTATGTACATTTCATTTATTCAGTCATCAATTGATGAACATTTGAGTTGTTTCCACTTTTTGCTATTATGGTTAATAGTGCTGTGAACATTCATGTACAAGTTTTTGTGTGAACATATGTTTTCAGTTCTCTTGGGTATATACCTAGGAGGAGAATTGCTGGGTCATATGGTAACTCTCTCTTTAACTTTTGGAGGAAACGTCAAATTCCACAGTGGCCAAACCATTTTACATCCTCACCATCAGTGTATGAGGATGAGGTTCCAATTTCTCCGTAATCTCCCCAACATTTATTTCTGTTTTATTAGTTAAATTATAGCCATCCTGGAGACTATCTCATTGTGCTTTCGATTTGCACTTCCCTAATAACTAACTAATGATGTTGAGTATATATTAATTTTTCAACGACACCTTTATGCAAATGAAGCAACAAATGTAATTGAACAGAAAACTCAAGCAGTGTATATAAATTAACATTATGATGCAAACACCATGTCAACATGCTGCAATTTCTAGTCTGTAACATTTATGTGTATATCTCTTGTAGACCTCCAATTACATATATGTACAGACACATATGAAAATAGTCTCAGTAAAGCGGGCCTTAGTGTCTGGGATTCTCAGCTGACTGTGACACAGACCTGAGTGACTTTCTGAAAAGAGACGGATCTTCCAGGAATTGTTAGAAGCCATCTCAATACTGAACACAGGAAATGTCCTAGACATAAAAAGTGGACTGGATGACTGCATTCGATAACTCTTTGTGCTCTCTTTATAGTTCTTCCCCTTCTTCTCCTCCTGACTGGGTGTCGACTGTCACCTGACTTTTCTTTCTGTTCTGAGTGTAGCTGTCCACTTTCAAATATGGACCCTGAAGCTCTATTCTAACAATCTGTCGAAACGTTGTTTAAAATAATAGCAAATAGATGTCGAGTGGTTTCCTTGATAAGATTACATTAGGGCTTTAGAAGATGGATTATGCAATGACTGTTTAGTTATTTCTCCCTTTCTGTTAATAGTTTATTTTTGGAGACCTGACACCTGGTTATTTCATTGCAAATATTCCCATGTGTGTTTAAAAACACCTACTAGTAGTGTTTAAAAACACCTACTAGTGTGGACTTTTGACACCTCACGCTTTTATGAAGCAGGTTTTTTAGACTATAAACCAGGAATATTTAACTAGGGAAATTTTCAGACAAGGCTAAGATGTTCTGATGTCCCAGCAAACATTTACTGTGGTGCTACATAGCTGATCTGATGTCCGTCTTGAGTTCCATGAGCCTTATGGTGTTAATTACCACTTTTAGCAGATGTTCGTTGACAGTTAATATACTCAGTTGTTACTTGTTCTTTTCAGAAATAATTATAGATCCTGGTTGCACTCTTAAATTAACAGCACATACAAAGAGCTGTTCTCACCTTTTAACCACCTGCACCCCCCAGGCCTCCCTAAGATGGATCTGAGTTGTGATAAATGTTACTTTGGAGTTTAGAGTAATACATTTTCCTATCCATGCATACTTGTAACTACCACATTAAGGTAGGGTACAGGGCTTCCCTGGTGGCGCAGTGGTCGGGAGTCGGCCTGCCGATGCAGAGGACGCGGGTTCGTGCCCCGGTCTGGGAGGATCCCACGTGCCGCGGAGCGGCTGGGCCCGTGAGCCATGGCCGCTGAGCCTGCGCGTCCGGAGCCTGTGCTCCGCAACGGGAGAGGCCACAGCAGTGAAAGGCCCGCATACCGCAAAAAAAAAAAAAAAAAAAATAGGATACAAACACTTTTTATTTTTCCTTACTCAGGTGTAAGTCACTTATGTAAGTACTACTTACAAGTCACTTATGTAAGTACTACTGTTTATCTTGGTTGTTTTGTTCTACTGCCTCTTTGCTATGGATAGTCTGTGATGTCTATATAGTCAGTTTTGGGAAGGTTCATTTTTTCTCTGAAGAAAAATGGTGCTAATGAATGATTTAAGAAAACTGTATTTAAGTAACATTATTTATAGTAAAGCTACTTTGTTTTATCCCACACCATGGTCAGGCTAATACTGCCTGACATTTTGTTCCTACCCTCCACCCCCTTATCCAGAAAACTACCAGCTCTTATTGTGATGGTGGAAAGAAATGATGATGATGCTTTGACTCATTAGTTCTTCATTTAATGAAGTCAGATAAAAATGGTAAGTAGCCTAAATCACGTCTAAACAATTTAGAAAGTGTTATCTCCAAGGGAAATAAAGCCCTTTGGCAATAATTTACAAGTTGTGTGGAGAAGTTGCTATGAATAACAGATTGGCACATGAAAATTTTATTTTCCAAAGGGTTACACCTCTTCCCAGATTTCTACACATCTGTTTCTTTCTAAAGTTCACCTGATCACATGCACAGGTTTCGAAGTACGTATGATTACTAATCTCGTTTGATCTACAAGCTGCATATTGCCAAACACAAGGATTGAAGGACATCTCAAAGATCGAAGGTCTGAACAAGGAGTGAGTATGACTTGGAAGAGACTTAGGAAATTATAAAGTCATGCAAAAATAGTGAACTTGAAGAATGGGTAAGAGGGAAAGGCATCGGATTGAAGAAATATTGTTACCATGCACAGAGAGAGAGAGAGAATTGCAAGAAGGGTGAGATGCAAAAGCATTATTGTGTGTGAGTAGACGTAGGTGAAAGATAAGGAGAGAAAACAAGTTTCTCTTACCTGAGTTGTCCGTCATTGGCCTAAACTGGTTCTTTGTGTTATTAATAGTGAAGGCTGACTTCTTAAGGAACTTCCCCACCACCCCCCGATATTTAGACCAAAGTTTTTTTTTTTTTAATTTATCTTCCATTTGCATGGAAAATTCATATCATCTAGTTATGTTTTCTTTATAAAAGCTTGAAATCTTTGGGAACAACATTTCCTTTAAAGAGTTTAGTTATTAATAAAGAGTAAATAATGAAACAAACTGTTACTGTTTCTTAGACAGTTCGATAGCTTTTTCCAAGTATAAAAATGTAATCTAATATTGTAAAGCCAGTGTAAATACGTGTACCAGACATCAGCAGGGTCTTTGCTTTTACTGAAATGATATTGTGTGTAACATTGCCCTCTAAATCTACACCACTGATTGTAACTGCTAGAGCTAAGGATATCTATAAGGATGCATTAGAGTTTTAGGAAGGCAGTATATTACACTGGTAAAAGTATATACTTTGGCATCAGACACTATCTGTAACTTTGGGCACATTACTTAGTTTCCTTAAACATTCATTACCTACTTTGTAAAAAAAAAAAAATATATATATATATATATATATATATATATATATGATGCTTGTGAAGCATACACAGTTCCCTCTGTATGGTGACTGTTCATAAGTGTTTGTATTATGATGACTATTATCATCCTTTGTCTTTCCTCTTCTGTAATTTAAAAATAATTAGTAATTCTCAGCTTTCACTTTTCTCATCTGCTTCTCTTGACACCTCTTTCTTCTCATTCATATATCATTATCTTTTTTAACATTTTTATTGGAGTATAATTGCTTTACAATGGTGTGTTAGTTTCTGCTTTATAACAAAGTGAATCAGTTATACATATACATATGTTCCCATATCTCCTCCCTCTTGCGTCTCCCTCCCTCCCACCCTCCCTATCCCACACCTCTAGGTGGTCACAAAGCACCGAGCTGATCTCCCTGTGCTATGCGGCTGCTTCCCACTAGCTATCTGTTTTACGTTTGGTAGTGTATAAATGTCCATGCCACTCTCTCACTTTGTCCCAGCTTACCCTTCCCCCTCCCTGTGTCCTCAAGTCCATTCTTTAATAGGTCTGCATCTTCATTCCCATATATCATTTAGCAGGACTTTAGATGAAATAGATTTATCAATCTTAGAACCACGGGACTTTACTCTAGATGTCTGGCAAAGAAAAGGGAGCTGTTTCTATGGAAAATATCACCAAATTTCAGTCTCAACTATTGTTTCATTCACAGTGACTGATATAAAATCAAAACTGAGACATGAAAAGAAGTAGAAAAATATGATTCATAATAAAAATAAAAAATATGAGCACACTCACAGAGATGTTGGAATTCGTAGTTTTTATACTACACATATATTATGAATTAAGAATTTGCTAATTAAAGTGGGCCTTTTAAAAATAATTAACCATATAAATATTATTTGGAAGCTGTTTACCTAAAAATTACATAAACAAAATATCTAAATGACAGGTCTAACTTTTAATAATAATATTGATAGTAATAATAATAATACTCGAAGACTAAGAAACAATAGTCTTTTTAGGAATAGCCCTAGTTGTAATATAATTAACAATACAGTGATATATAAGCACAAGACAATTGTATAGAATCTCGTAGGTATTTGTTGTAGCCAAAACATTAATTTAATATTTCATGATAGTTTGTATATGAACACATATACATGAGTATTTTCTTCAGTATTTAAAGGAAAAGATTGCTTCCCACAGACCTGCATGAATCTGTGTATGCTTCATGTTCTGTTAAAAGCAAACACAACCATGAAGAAAATGTCACTGTTTAAATCTCAAGACTGCTTGCCTGTTTGGTTGTTAAATTCCTCACTGTAATATAGACCAATTTAGTGTTTGCAACGTTCTGGGATAGTTTTCTGCAATGACTAGGATTTCTTAATAAATAGTAACCTGGAAAAAAATGTAGGAAATGTTATAGGAAGATGATAAGTGCTAGTTTGATAAAGGCATTACAGGAACTGCTTCTGATTCCAGGAGGCCAGAGAGAATGACAGGGCCAGCTTGGGGTGTGGTAAAGTAGCATCAGAGGTTCTGCCACTTTCTATATGCATGATCTTGGGAAGGTCCGGCTACCCTGGAGCCTCAATTTCCTTATGTGTAAAATGGGGATAATAATACCTGCCCCCCAAAACTGTTATGATGATGGCATCAGATTGCATTTGTAAGTAATTTAATAACAGGGAGAGGTACACACACTAAATTCAACCAATAAAGTGAAAATTAACCTTTCCACTGAAATGGGGTTATAAGAAGTTCTATCATTTCCATCTTGATTTACTTAATCTCTCTATACAGATGAGCAGTCCTAAATCAGCAGTTTACTTGAGGAAAACTTCAATAGAAAAGTCATTTCTCTGTAACGTCATCCATTAACACGAGGTTGCAGCTCTGGCTTTTCAATGAGGCTTTGCCATTGGTGTTATTGATTATTAGTACACGCTTTTTCCATATTAAAACCTATTTATTAATTTCCCAACATGTAATCTGTTTTGATAACTGAGGTGAATCACAAAATTTTTGAACAATAAATGAGTTTCTACGTTCAATTTCTTAAACTAACCAGGCACTTAGTACACAACTTTAATGAAGTTATTTGCCTAGAGGCAAATTAATAATTAATTTCCCCACTTAAAAGATATGACTTGGGTGTTTCCCTTAAAGCATGCCAATTAAAAATAGAAAAGCCAGACTATAAAAAGTATATATCTATTGACAAGTTGGAAGATGTTGCCAGGCTTTTTAATAAACTCTCAGAAGATTATTGCTTTATTTGAAAAGAAATTTTAATTACCCTTGATCAGGATGCTGAAGTCTTAGCATTATATTCCTACTTTGTAATACACACCCAGCTCACACTGATAATTCCCCCGTAGTTGTGGTGATTAGGGAGAATTACAAGAGACAATTGTTAAACTTGCTATGAGATGACTATGATGGAAAGAACGGCTTTGAATTATGCTAGTTAATTTAACCCGTCTACTTGGGAGAACCAGTGACACTGGTTGCTATGAAGTATTTGCTAATATAAAATGATAAGTTTTAGCACATGTTCTTAACAAACCTGAAACTGAGTTGGGAGAGTGAGGAAAATTCGACTCGTATTCAACTTAATTTCCAAAACTATGAGTTTATCTGAAGTATCATGCTAACAATTATTTTCCATCTTTACATCCTTCAAGACTTTGTTCAGGGTCATTTTCTCAGAGTTGCCTCCTCTGATCCCTACATTTAAAATTATATACCCCGGTGCTCCCAATCTCCCTTAGTCTTCTCTGTTTCTTTCTAGAGCACCAATCTAATTATCTTCCGAAGCACTATGTATTTAGAAATACTTATTTGTTTATTGTTTTCTCCTCTCTCCCATCAAATGTAGACTCTAGGAAGCCAGGGAATTTTATTTGTTTTATCCAATGCTGTCTTTCCAGCACATAGAATCTTGTCAGTTACCTAATGAAAACTGAATAAACATTTGTTGAATAAATGGATAAATGCTTTAATAAATAAAGAGATAGAGTCAATGTACTAGCTTGAGCACCTGGAAATGGCTCTAATTGATTATTTGGCTGCTTGCCCTAAACCTGGACTCATCAATGGAATGTACCTGATGAAGCTAAAATGCCAGAAATTAATTGGTACCTTTCTTTTCGGCCTCGTGGTGTGGTTTGCGGGAGTTCCCTGGCCAGGGGTTGAACCCGGGCCACGGCAGTGAAAGCACCAAGTCCTAACCACTGGACCACCAGGGAACTCCCAATAAATCGGTACCTTGTAGAAAGATAAATCCAAAGAATTTAGGGAGATTTGGTATTTCGCAACTTTGTTCCTTAGGGGGATGATAGAAAACACTTCTAGACATTAAGAAATTCATTGGTGAGGGGAGTGCAGCATTAGTAAAAAAGACTGCACTGGTTAACATCTCTAGGAGGGGATGATACCACCATGTACACTGGTAGCCTTGGTCGACTGAAGGCAAATTAGCAGCACTTAATTAGCCAAGGAAGGTGGTGTGGTTCTGTAATAATCACCAGGGTGAGAGTGTTAATAATAAAGTTTGACACACAGAAGACTTTGGAAGTGGCTAACTGATCATAGGGGATTCGAGGACTGAAACTGGTGGTATCCTACTAAGGTCCTGCTTAAAACATTCTCTAGGTTTGGCAGCGTCCTGAGTGACTCACTGCAATGGAAATTCACAGTCCCTCCCACACCTGCCTGACCTGAATCAGATCACAGACTCGGAGCTCCTTAAATGGAGGGAAAGATCTGTCTCATTGAGGAAGAACCCTGCAGTAGTCTCAAGTATACCTTCCTTCTAGTTGTTTTCTAGCATTTTATAAAGTGTGTATTACTGGTGATTAACTGTCTAATTTGATCCATAGGTAGCAGATCAAAGTTGTGACTGACTTGATAGAGAAGGACTGACTGTCCCTCAGAGATAGTGATGGTTGGCTGAATGATTGTGGGTATTCACTTTTGGGGAGAAGACGCACATGCTTTAATTTGGAAGATAGATATTTTCTTTATGTCAGGTGTGGACATGCTATGGTTGCTATTGCTATTGTTGCAATTATATGTATAGGAAGAAGGTTGTGTTTGGGTGGAAAAGTCCAAAGATTGGGTTATTGATGGTAATTACTACTGACGCTCTCTCAGCAACCACTCCTATGATGCTCCAGCCTGTGTTCTATATCAATCATCTCTGAGTCTCACTGCAACTCCTGTCTCTTGTTTATGAAATTTTTCCACTCTCTGAAGTCTACAGCATACAGTCAATACTACACAATTTAGTCCTTAATTATATAGTGTCTTATTCTTAACTAATTTTATATATAAGTGCTTATACCCTGCTTGATATATTATTTTAAAATGAGGATATCTTATATTCTCTTATGTACCATGCTCAATAACCTCTGAACTGTTCATCTAATGGAACTTCCATTTTCGTAGTATCTCTTTTTATCTAATATTTCACACTCATTTATAATTTAGACAAGCAAAGACGCAACTCAGTCATAGCAACTCAGTCACAAAAGCTTAGTTATAACAAACCAAATAGATAAGTCTTGACACTCAAATTCTGAACGTCTGGGAAAATTAAAATGCATCAGCCTTTCTGGAAAGAGATCCAAGTACCCATTCTTTATTTTACGAAAGCAACCAACAGAGAGAGCAAAAGAGATGTTTAAGTGTCCTTGTTTCTGCTTGCGGACCTTCCAGGATGGTTGCTCTCAAGAGCTAGGCTATGTTTTTAATACACATTCCCAGTAATCCCAAGGCAGAAATTCTGCTTTATAATTACCATGCACCTGTGAAGTCAGTTCTAAGAGATTCTACCTACAGGATTTCTTTCTACAATCTTGAGTCCCATGAAAACCTCTAAAGCTACTAGGTGAAAACTCAGGACTAAAATTTTAGGCCTTCCAAACCCTAGGTAGCTTAGCAACTACATCAAAGGGATTTTGAATGAATTAAAAAATTAGCTTTCACGCTATTGCTTAGGATAAATGATAATACATTTTTTCCATGATCTGTGTTGTCTAAAACTTTTGAAGAGATTTTCACACATATACTCTACATTGGAGATTTTACTACATTCACAATAAAATTGTATTTTATATTTGATCAAGAAAATAAATAGAGAAGGTCCTTCTGAAAAGAATCTTTCAAATATATGTGTTTAAGTATATATGTATACACATATAGTACCTATACTAAACATAATGTGTCTACATTCCCATTTAAAATGTCTATCAAAACATTATAGGTCAAAAGAGCTTCTCATTACCCTGAGCATTCTGGTTTACATAATTCTGTCAAGTATAATCATGAAAAAGGCCAAAGACTTGTGTGTGGCTTACAGCATCCCTTGCGAAACTTTAAGAATGTCATTTCTTGAATTCTTTGGATGAGTTCAGTATGAGGGCTCCTTGGATGTATAAAATCTAGTTTCCCAAACTGTTCCTTGAATTTAATAAAGTTATATTAAAGTACAGCCACGGGGGAAGTGAAGAAGCAAAAAAGAAGAAAAATCTGTGATAATGCAAAGCTAATGTGAGTTTAATGTAAATCATTTTATTCATCTGCTGACGGATATCAGAAAAAGGAAGCATTTCATTTTTAAAGAGAAGATAATGATAAATAATGTCTGTGTAGTTTCTTCTGTGTTGAGGATGTATGAACTCTTATATCAACAAAATATAACACGAACTTGGGACTTTCCAGATATCCTGGCGTGCTGGACATGTCTTCATCATTTTAATAATTTTTTACTTTAGGTAGGATTATGTTAGATTTAGTTATTTGAGTTGATCTTGAAAAAATAAGTCATACAGAGATTCCCCTGACTGAGGCTAATGAGATTATTTTTATGAGGGAGTAGATTGGATAAGTGTGTGTGCACACACCCAAGTGTTTGTGTGACTGATCAACAACAGAAATAACCTTAATGTTTGCTTCCTCAAGGAAGAAACAAACTTCCTTATTGCTGTGGAAGTCTTTTTTTCCCCTGTTGTCTCTTTCTATCCTGTAGTGAATTAGTTTTGATTAGAATGTGGTTATTCCTTGTGCTGGAGGTATAAAATCACAGGGCAACCGGACCTCTATGGGGGATACCTTGTCTGTCTTCTGGCTGGGTAGCTGGGTTGTGCAACTCATGGAAAGAACAACGTTAAGCCTTGAGAAGAACACTCCACAGAGAGTTTTGTAAGAACATCCAGAACAGAAACAAACTAATATGGCATTCTTTTCATGAAAGACACTAATAAAGCAAAGTCTGAAAACTCAAAGTCAGAAAGCATCTTTTAAAAGATGCTTTAAAAGAATTTTAAAAGAATTTTACACCTTAAAAGAATTTAAAGCACTAGGGAGATTTAACTGCCTGGTACTTCTTGGTTAATGTAGGTTAAAGAAGCTCATTGTTTTAAGTTTCTTGGTGGAGTTGGCATGGATAATACTCGAACTTGTTGAAGTGACCCAAAGATTGGGAGAAGGTACCAGAAAAAAGGTGGTCTAGTGTGGTTCAGCGAGTTGGCTTGGATTAGCAGTCCAGAGATGTCAGTTCTAGACCTAACTTTGTCACTTAGTGATTGACCATCCTTGGGCAGTTCAGCACATTTGTTTCCTTACCTGCTAAATCTCTTATCTCTTCTTACAGGATAACATGATCAGATGGAGGAACTTTGAAAATACCTCTAAAAATATGAGCTATCTTTATAAAAATTACTTGTTGATATTAAAAATACTCAAGTAGATGAGCCTTAAGGCTTTTTAAAATGCATTTTTATTATACTCTAGAATCTATAGTTTGAAAATAATAAGACTTAACTAGGACTATGCCAAAGTGCTCTGATCTTTGGGAATACGATGGAAAAAATGCAATATTCATTAGAACCTTTATAGTGGTTAGGGAGATGACCTTAATAGGTTATCAAATTCATAACCTCGCACAATGGACCAAGTTTAAGCCAATTCAATTAAACGAGATTTTCCATTGTTTACCAAGACGACCGCAGCCAGCCAGGACTCCATTCCAATACAAGCAGTTTCAATATTATGCAGTCCTTTCTTATGTAATTCTTGATTCTCAGGCCATACTCACGTGGGGATAAAAATAGAATATTATGATTGTTGCCAGTTGGTATTTCTCTGGCACTGCTCCTATCCCCTATGCGAGAGCTCTAGACCACACGGATACGTCTACTACATAGTTGTATGACATTCTTCAGATGTACGTCATCTACCATCAGCAAATTTATCCTTTTAACCACCCAGTGGCATCCTCTGTTCTACTTTCTTTCTCTCTTACCCTGACCCCGTATAGTATGCTCACTGCCTTCTGGTATTAAAAACAGCGGCTTTGTTGCCAATGCTGCCCTATGGGGATGATTCTAGAAGCAATAGCGTCTGTGCCCAGGCTGCCAGTGCCTATCGCTGCGTGTCGTGATGAATCTGTCACAGCATCAGCCACCAGTGTGTCCTATTATGGGGGATGAGACTGGCCCCAGTGCTGCTCCTGCTTGCGTGCTGCAAGTCTGTCTCAGCTGTTCTTGTTTTCACTTGTTCCTCAGTGGATGCTTCCACATTCTGGTACTTGGCCGTGAGCCTGCAAGCTCTGGGATGAGGGAAATAAGAGTGATTGACCTTGAGTTGTCCTAGTTATCTCTTTCCTTTGATTCTGGCACATGATTCGTGCACCAAAACATGTGTGCTCAGTTCCTTTTCTCTGTAAGTTTCACCCAAGGAAGGGTTTTAATCTCCCATGTGATACTCCCTACTAGGCACCCCGTAGCACCCTGCTAGACACAGGTGAATATTGTTTAGCCTTAAACTGATACACTTACTGCGCCCCAAATACCCCAATAAAATCTCTTGATCATGCCAACTTTGAGCCTTTTCCCTTAGTTTGATTCTTAGAGAGGACTCTCATGTTTATATTAGTACTTCATATACTTATGGGTCATGGACAGCCCTCTTATCCATCATTGCTGCAAAAAAATATCCATCTCAATGTTTTTAAGGAAGGGTGTTGTTTTATAGACTTTTATTTATCTTTGTGGTTATAGGCTTGAAGGCTTCTTCAACGTATCCACAAAGTAGGACGCCTTATTCTAAAATGTAACCTCTCTCTTCTACAAGGTTTCTTTGTTCGTCGAGCCTAAAAGATGAGACGAAGCATTATTTACGGGGTCCTAACATAACCCCTGCTCTCCGTATGCCTAGTGTTATTGGATTCACATGAAGCATGCATGCCTTTTAAATGATGCATAAGAATGAAGTGTTATAGCAGGCTCCTGGTTTACCCTGGCTTGTAGTTTCCCGAGAGATGCCAGAATTGGCTAAGGAACTCCTTTTTAAAAAGATGGAAAAAATTCCATGGAAGACGAACATAGATCACTTCAAAAATCATTCTTCTCCCATTTCTCTTTGGCTCTTCAGTCCATAAATATCAAAGCCCACTTTCAAAAGGTACACATACCATATTTATATTGGAATATAATAGCAGGGGTTCTGAGAACCATTCAGACATCTAACAAATGTCAGTTTGAAACAAATGATTTTATTCCTGGCTGGATAAAATCTCCAGTAGACATCAAATTTGGAGGCGTCTCTTAAAGATGATATGTCAATTCATTAATATATGTCGGAAAGCAGATTGACATGTTTTGTCAATACATTTTAGTTTCCCTAATTTATCTTAGTATATTCTAAAGGGTCTTTCTTTCACAGTGATCCCATGAGGTATTCCTGGAAAGAAGGGTTCTATGGTCAGTTAGTTTGGGAAAGGCTTCAAACCATAGTCTCAGAGGTCCTGCAGCAAAAATAAATTTGCTTAACTCATTTAACCCATCTAGTCCCAAACTAATTTGACCATAATAACCAAACTCTCCCTTTTTTTTTTTTTTTTTTAAAAAAAAGGAACGTATTTAACACCTTGTGGAACACAGTCTGGTAATTATTGCTCTGTTGTTCTTTTTTTTTTTAAATAAAGATTTTTTTTTCATGTTGACCATTTTTAAAGTCTTTACTGAATTTATTACAATATCGCTTCTGTTTTATGTTTTGGTTTTTGGCCTCAAGAAATGTGGGATCTTAGCTCCCAGACCAGGGATCAAACCTGCACCCCCTGTATTGCAAGGCAAAGTCTTAACCACTGGACCGCCAGGGAAGTCCCTATTGCTCTGTTTTAACCTCTCTGACTAACTCTTTGGACTGAGTGGGTCATTTATTCCAATTTTCCCTTCCATACATGTTTCAGGTATTTCACTGGCTCTATTTAGTCAACAGGAGTCTTCACATGGCCTATACTTTTAACCTCATTCTACTCACATGTTCATATTTTTTTTCACACATCCTTCTTTGACAAAATAGAATTAGGTTTTCATCATAGGGTAAGACAAATGTAGAAATAATTTAAATTTGTGTTTCTTAGGTGAGGCTTAGGCATTCTCTTAGGATCAGGATGGTGCTGAGCCTGGTTGTCTCTTCTCTGGTAAAATACAAAATATGCAAGACAGGCCTCTCAGAGAAGCAATGAACTCAACAGCTGCAAGAAACTAGATACCATCTAGGCTGAGTCTTCCATTTGTGCCAAGAATCAGAGGCCCAGGTTATCAAGGTGACTGGCCTCAGCTTAGGCCACAGTTGTAGCTGAGCTGGATTTAAGCCTGGTTTCCTGACTCTTAGTCCTTTAACTTTTCTGCTAAATTTGAGGCCTCATAGACTTCTGGTGGAGTAGTTGGATCTTATTGCAAATTCACCTCTGCTATTTTCACCAAGAACAAAAGTCCACAACTGTTGTCCTTGGTTTTGAAAAGCACAGCTATAGAGCTGACAGTGCATACCATGTAGTAAACGTGTTCTCCAAATATTAAATTCCACCAAAATATTTCTAAACAAAAAAGTGTGTGTTTTGCCTGTGTTTGTGTTGTCTCTGTGTATGTGTAGGTGGTGGTGGTGGTGATGGGGTGGGCGGGATAGGGGAACGCACACTCTAATTGACTTAACTAGACTAAGAATACATTTGTTCTGAGCTTCCAGGAACAAAATAAAATAAGTAAAACTGTCATCCTATTCGAATAATTGTTGAGTATTTTTTCTTAGTCAATTTCTTTTTTAGGGAGCTATTAAATAGGCTATGAAATAGGTTGGTGGTGAAAATTGAGCTGGTAGCAATTATTTCCCCATGTCCTCACTGACTTGGATACTGCTAACTTTTCTTGGTTGTATACAACCTAACTAAAAATGCAGATCCAGTGACTAATGTCCCGGGTGTGTCAAAATGGCAGGAAGGCGGTGTTTGCGACTCATGTCTCTATTTCACATTTCCCTCTCTTTCTAGATTAGTTTCCTCTTAACTCATCAGTCTAAGTCCTTTCACAGACAGATACAGATTCTCTTGCAATTACCTGGAGGGATCTCCACTCAAGTATTTGTTGGAGGTCCGTTGGGTTGAGTAGAGGTTTTAACAGGGAAATAAGCACTGCAGAATTATGTCCATCTCTGTACAAGTATTTATGGGAACAGTCACAGTGACTGAAATAATTGATGCAAAGAAAAACAATTATGAAACAAATATGACACTGTCTGGATACAGCAGAAGATTCCATGACTTCCCTCTTAATTCATCTCCATTATGGTTGTGTTCATCAAATCTCAAATAATCAGAAAAAAAATTCTGAAATTGAAAAGTGGTTCCCAAGAACTGGCTATACATAGTTACCATTATTTTCAAGGCAAGGACTCTTATTAAAGAAAATAAGAGAATTATATTCTGGCCCATTTACCAAAACATGACATGATATTTGAGAATTAAAAAGTATAAATAAGAATAAAGGTTACTTTTTAAGAATGTCTACGTAAGAAATTGTAATTATTAATCACTACAGCATTGACATGAATTAGAAAAATAATAGTAAAACACATGAAGGGAATAGCATTCAATTCATTTACAAGGATAGCTTGGAGTTCTTATAGATTTATAGTATATCTCTTATGATGAATCTAGTTGCCAAGAGCCTGGGAAGACTGGATTTTGGCATAAAGACAATACTTCATGCAACTTTTGCTGGCTTTATCACCTCTTCTTCTTCCAGAATTCTGTAGAATACCCTTTTCATGAAATCCCTTTTAGACTCTTCTTTCTTTGGCACCCCTTCCCTGGATTTCACTGTTTCCACCACTCCCGACCACCACATGCCAGACAATGATTGATTCTGTCTGTTCAACGTCTCTCAAATCTGTTTTTGGGACCAGAAGTGTTGCAACACTTCTGGGACCAGAAGTGTTGCAACTAATAACCTTGTTAGTTCGCCTTCCTCCATTCTTGATTTATTGAATCTGTTCTTGAAACAGCTACCAGAGTAAATATGTCTATAATAATAAAATGCACTGACTGCTTACTCTACTCCAGGGACTTAACATACATCAGGCCTTTTGATTCTCATAGTAATATCATTACTCCGTTTTTGTTAGATAAGGGAAATTATGGCTGAGAGAAACCAAGTTGCCAATGGTCACACAACAGGAAGAGGCAGAGCCAGAGCTGAACCTTCAACGTCTGAAACCCCATTTGCTTCTCTAACTACTACACCACACTGCTTCTTCAAGCCAATCGGATGGTATTACAATTTGTGTTCATTTTGATGTTTCTGTCACTCATGAAATTGTCAGTTTGGGAAGGCAGCAATTTTCTCAGTATGCTCTTGTTCCACTAAGTAGAACAGTAAAGGAAAACTATGTGACATGGTTTTTTATGGCTGTTTTCTGGTATTGACTGTTAATTAAGCCTATCCCAAAACCAAGTGTTTCAGTGGTGCAGAGAGACAGCGCATGGATTGATATGTAGGTCAGAGGTGTGTGAGTGGTAGAGAGGATTCGATCTTTAATGAACTGTGGTTGCTTAATTCCGTTGATTAAAGCACCATAGGAATGAAGTCACGTTTACGGATTCAGTGCCTGTGTGGGTCCGTTTATTTAGTCTCGCTGCACCCTTGACCTCAGCCCACCTCCTTGCTAATGCATACTATTAGCTGAAAGCAAAGTGCAATGTGAATGGAAAAGAGCAAATCATCCCTCGTCACACTTGGAAAAAAATTACTCAACAAGCATGTCCTATTGACACTGGCAAGGAAGCCGGGCAAGTCATTAAATCTTTGTTTTCAGTTCTTCCGAAAAATTCATTATTTGACAAAATGCCATGAATCATATACAAATTTGAATCCCCTTTAGAAAATTGCTTGAACTGCATTTTAACAAATGAAACATTAAGAGATAGATTTAGGTGAAAATAGAGTAGGAACTATACTGATAACCTCAGTTTTACAAAAAAAAATTTATTAACGTACCTAGGTAGGAATGGTTAATAGTCAACTATTTGAGCCTTTTTACTTGAGGTGTTCACATCTTACTGGTTCTTAAATTCTTTTCATCAGAGGCGAATGATGGTAACCTGTGATACTAGATTTTCATATTCTTGAAGTAGAGCTGTCATAATTGGAGAAAAATAAAGGAAGCTCAGGTTAATATTTTTCAGACCGTTTTCTTCCTTTCCAACCAAAATAATAAATAGTCCACATAAATGAACCACCACCATCTTTGAGGTGCCATAACTGAAAGCCGGTTTAATACCTGTTTACCACGTGTTGCTTTTTTTGGTCATTCTGTCCACCTATCCTGGAAGAATTATTGTTTTCTTTGTAATATCATCTAATATAGGAGAATGAGTGTGTTTATTTATTTAATACATATTTATTGAATTTCTACAAAATAAATACATATTTATAGGGCACTAGTCCCTGGAGATAGAATTGTGAGCAAAAGAGGGTATGGTCCTCTCCTCATGGATGCTTAGAATGTAGTGGGATGATAGACATTGGTGAAATCTTAATTTATTAAACAAATATTTATTGAGTACATCTATGTGCCAGGTAATTTTGCAGGCACTGAAGATGTAGAGATAAAAAAGATCTACGAAAAATATTCCTTGCCCCATTGAGCTCATATTCTTATGAGAACCAAGAGTCTATAAACAAATGAAAAACAGTAAAAAAAAAAAAAAAAAAAAAAAAGAAAGAAAGATAAGATAGATGATAATGAGAAAATGGGGAAAAACAAAGCAGGAGGGTGATATGGAAAGTGGTGGGATATATGGGTGCAGTTTTAAATGAAGGGGTTGCTAAGCTTCCACAGAAAATATGACATTTGAGCAAAGAACAGAAGGAAGTGAGGGCAAGAGTCATATCTCTCAGCAAAGAGAGAAGAACAGGGCAAAGTCTTGAGACAGGAAGATGCCTGGTATATTCTCAGAATATCAGGAAGGCCAGAAAGGCCAAGGAAGAGAGAGCAAGGTGGCAACTAATATGAGATGAAGTCATGAACATAACAGGAGGCCAAGGCAGGTAGGGAGGGATATGGGGCGCCACTGAAGGTTTTAGGATCTCACTTAGGTTTTAGTAAGATCACTCTGGCTCCTGAGTTGGGAATAGACAGCAGAGGGTAAGAGAGAAGCAGGGAGGAAAGTTTCTGATCCAGACCAGACGTGATGGTGGGTAGATTGGACCAGAATGGCAGTGGTGGGGGAGGTGAGAATTGGTTGGTTTCTATATATATTCTATTATTCCCAGTAAGTGGTAGAGTATCATTGACTATATTTTGGGCTGAAAACATCAGGTTCATATACCATACCAAAATATTTTCTAACATTTTTTTATTATGTTTGAATGTTAGGATAAAAGAACCCATAAATTACCAGCGGATAGTTCACATTATATTATCTTTTCATTGAAAAACCATCCATTGGGTTCTCATTCAATTTAGACTAAATTCCAAACCTTACAATGACTTAGAAGGCCAACCTGATCTCCTGTGCTGTCCAGTATGGTAGCTACTAGCCATAGGTGGCTCTTGAGGACTTCGAATAAGGCTAGTCCAAAATGAGACATGTTGCTTATAGAAAATCTACAAAAGATTTAAAGTCTTGGTAAGAAAATAAGAATATAAAATATGTTAATAATTTTTCAAATAGTGGTTACAGACTGAAAGGATAATATCTTGGAATTATAGTGGAAATACAGTATTAATATATACATATATTTTTAATACATCTTTATTGGAGTATAATTGCTTCACAATACTGTGTTGGTTTCTGTTGTACAACGAAGTGAATCAGCCATATGCATACATATCCCCTCATATCCCCTCCCTCTTGCGTCTCCCTCCCACCCTCCCTATCCCACCCCTCTAGGTGGTCACAAAGCACCGAGCTGATCTCCCTGTGCTATGTAGCTGCTTCCCACTAGCTATCTATTTTACATTTGGTAGTGTATATATGTCCATGCTACTCTCACTTCACCTCAACTTCCCCCTCCCACCCTGTGTCCTCAAGTCCATTCTCTATGTCTACGTCTTTATCCCTGCCCTGCCACTAGGTTCATAGGTACTTTTTTTTTTTTTTTTTTTTTAAGATTCCATATGTTAGCATACAGTATTTGTTTTTTTCTCTTTTGGACTTACTTCACTCTGTATGACAGACTCTAGGTCCATCCACCTCACTGCAAATAACTCAATTTTGTTTCTTTTTATGGCTGAGTAATGGTCCATGGTATATAAGTGCCACATCTTCTTTATCCATTCATCTGTTGATGGACATTTAGGTTGCTTCCATGTCCTGGTTATTGTAAATAGTGCCTCAATGAACATTGTGGTACATGTCTCTTTTTGTATTATGGTTTTCTCTGGGTATATGCCCAGTAGTGGGATTGCTGGGTCATATGGTAGTTCTATTTTTAGTTTTTTAAGGAACCTCCATACTGTTCTCCATAGTGGT
>NC_041224.1:1471653-1488925 GCF_002837175.3 Physeter macrocephalus
CTGCCCATTTTTTAATTGGGTTGTTTGTTTTTTTGATATTGAGCTGCATGAGCTGTTCATATATTTTGGATATTAATCCTTTGTCAGTTGCTTCATTTGCAAATATTTTCTCCCATTCTGAGGGTTGTTTTTTTGTCTTGTTTACAGTTTCCTTTGCTGTGCAAAAGCTTTTAAATTTCATTAGCTCCCATTTGTTTACTTTTGTTTTTATTTTCATTACTCTAGGAGGCGGGTCAAAAAAGATCTTGCTGTGATTTATGTCAAAGAGTGTTCTTCCTTTGTTTTCCTCTAATAGTTTTATAGTGTCTGGTCTTACATTTAGGTCTTTAATCCATTTGGAGTTTATTTTTGTGTATGGTGTTAAGTAGTGTTCTAATTTTACTCTTTTACATGTAGCTGTCCAGTTTTCCCAGCACCACTTATTGAAGAGGCTGTCTTTTCTCCATTGTATGTTCTTGCCTCCTTTGTCATAAATTAGGTGACTATATGTGTGTGGGTTTATCTCTGGGCTTTCTATCCTGTACCACTGATCTATATTTCTTTTTTAGTGCCAGTACCATACTGTCTTGATTACTGTAGCTTTGTAGTGTAGTTTGAAGTCAGAGAGCCTTATTCCTCCAGCTCTGTATTTCTTTCTATTAATTTCACTTGTTTCTCTTTACTTTTTAAAAACATGACTGCTAAGACATTTAAAATTACAAAGATAGCTGGAATTTTTGGCTCCCATTATATTTCTGTTAGACAATAGTATTTCACATTCTCTCTATCTGACTTTATCTCAAACTGTTCTCCATGTTCACTATGTTCCAGTCACACTGGGTTTCCTTGAGATGCTTGAACTTGCCAGGCTCATTCCTGCCTCAGGGTCTTTATATATTTTAATCCCCTTTCCTGAAGAGCTATTCCCTTAGAACTTTCCTTACCTCTCTCTATTCTTTATGTCTGGGCTCAAAAGTTACTTCTAAGATAAGCCTGTGCTGACTATACCAGCTAAAGATCTGTTCACTCTTAAGCTCATCTCCTTGTAAATGTATTTATATCATTTATTCCTGGATGAAATTTATTTGCTTACTTATGGCCAGTCACCCTCTAGAATGTGTGATATATGGAAGTTGAGATCTTAATTACTTTTTGTTGACCTGTACACCTCCAGAATAGTGTTTGGCATATATTAGGTACTTGTTAAATGAAGAATAATCAAGCTCTATGCTTAAGAGGATTTACTGCTGTAAGTTAATATACAAATAGATAGATTTGACCTGGTCTGGGAAAAATCAGGAAGTCTTCCTAAGAAGCAAACATTGAGCTAAGAGTAGAGAATGAGTAAACATTAACCAGGGGATAAAGTGAGGGAAGAGCAATCTGGGTAGAAGGAAGAGAATGAAGAAAAAACTCACTAATGGGTAAGTGATCTGATGAAAACTAAAGGATAAAGATTGCAAGCAACAGAAATTTCTGTCTAAATAGATAAAAAGGAATTTTGTTGTAAGGAAATTGGGTAGCTCATGAAGTCAATGGGACATGGGAACACCAAGCTTAGAAAACAGACAGGCACCAAGGGAGGCTAGTAGCATTCAACATCATTCTACAGCAATGGTCAGGGTACCACCACATGTGCTCTTGCATTGAAGAGCAATTGCCATGAGTCGACTCTGTTTTTCCTGTATACTTGCTGCTCTGTGGATGTACATTCAACTCTGCCAAACTCGTAATGAGTAAGCTGTGACTTTTTCTGAGGTTTTAGGTCATGACTTCCATATTCCATGTCCTAGCTGGAAGTACTTGAATGGCTGAGCCTATGTACTGATTATCTGGAATCTGAAAGAAGTCTCTCTGACTTCCCTATTGGGGGCTGAGGCCTTGATTCCCATTTGCTTTGGGATTGACATCAGATAGAAAGGGTGTTACTTGGTGGGCTTCCTAAATGACAAATATTCACCACAGTCCACTGCCTTGGCTTCCACAATCATCATACACATTTTTCGCTTATAACCTCTTTCACTCCATCCAAAGTGTTTTTTGCCTAACTAAATAAAATTTGGGTTATATGGTCCTATATAGCTCATGGTTAAGTATTTAGTCTTGACTGGGCCAGTTAAAATGCATGAGCATTTTCTTAGAAGGAGAATAATATTTGTTGAGTAGTTCACAAAACTGATTGTGAACTAGACTTGGAAAATGGCCGGAACCAATAAACACAAAGCCAGCCAAGGATGTGGCCATAGGAGTGGCTGTGTCTGATGCCAATACTGGTGCCGTTACCAATAACCACTTACTGAAGCCTCTGGACCCTGCTCCTCAGAGAAACTCACCATCAAGGCACAGGATCTTGAATTCAGCATCAGGCACTACAAATAATGCAGACTGTGTCAAGGCTGTGAGTCACTTACAGCAGAGTAACGGACTGAGTGTCTGATTTGTCAAGCCTAGGAGTTGAAAAAGGGACTATTTTACCTTCTTTAGCTTCTTTAGCTGGTTTGAGATTCCCTCAAATAGGAGGACACCTGGGCAATCCAAAATGACAAATGTCTACTGTAGCATATTTTTCTTTGCATCAATATTTAAATAGTTTTAAAAAGTTTATTTTTTTAATATTTAATGCCACTTTCTTGAAAATAAAATATTTCTGAATCTGTGAATCTATGAATTGAATATTATTTTTTGTATTTAAATAGTATTTGCACTGACATTCACCTAGTTATGTATTTTCTCAATAGTGAATATTTTCCAAAATAAACATTCAAACTGTTTATAGGAAAAGATTTCTTTCAATATTTTGAGACAAAATTCCTGTTAGGATATGCTGTGATCACTTCCTCCCCAACATTAGGCTAGAGGTTTTAAGTTCAAATGCTCTTTTCTAAAACAAACAACTACCAGTAAATGATTTTAATGCTTAATAAATTACATCGATGATAATTTATTTTAAGTGAGAGTGGGTGGCTTATTAAATTTTGGTGTGGCATATAGATGTTCAAATATAACATAGGGTTGTAATTTAGCTCACAGTCTTGGAAAATTAAGCAAAATAATAATGATCTGATTTTTAAATAAAGCATCTTTTACTGCATCTGATACATTTTTCACTCCTTATAGAAAGTGGTGGTGAACAAGTATACTAAAACTCATTGTTGAGTGGTTTTATTGGGATATCTTATGCATTGGTTCAGTGTGAGAATTAAATTGATATTTAATGTGAAAATATATTTAAAAGTCCCAAGTTTTATTTGTCCATTTGTGTTGTACTATAGTACCATACAGTCATCAAATGGATTTTAAAATGTTTTCATTCACTTTCTTATTATAAATGTAGTATATATTCAGTGTAGAAATTTAAAAATATAGAAAAGCAAATGAGGCATATTAAGAAATCAGTCATTTCCAGAAATGACCACTATTGACATTTTGATGTATTGCCTTTGTTTTTTTTTTTTTTTGCCTGTGTCTACCTCTATGTATGTGCATGTATACATGCGTACGTTTGTGTACTATTATGTACACTACTTAACAACCTGCTTTTTTATTCACAGGATATGTATAGTGATATGATTGTGAAGCAAGAAAAGGGCCTGGGACTATGGACATATTCAAAAGATACATTTTAAATGCTGAATTTTTAAGTTTTAGAAGCTAATTTTTGTTTGGCCTTTGCCTGCGCAAGAGTATACAAGTGAGATTCATCACAGGGCCTTCCTGGCAAGACCCATCCTGGGTCATTCAGAGGCTGTGCTCCTCAGTTACAGCTATTTTGTTTCCTGGAAATCCTCAGATCCTCCTCTGTGATACCAAAATATCTGCTTTTTGCAACACCACACCTCACCATTGCCAACACAATCTGTTGTAATGAACTTGCATTTTTTTCTTTTCTTGTGTTTTTCAGGGTTCTTAATCTCACTCACTTTTTCCTGAATCAAAGGTGTTTGATTTTGGCTTCAAGTTAATTTTCCATTTGTTTTATCTTAATGATTTCTGAGTATATTCAGTGATGATGCCCCGGATTGTTCTGTTTCATTCTTATTTATTTATTTATTTAACATCTTTACTGGAGTATGATTGCTTTACAATGGTGTGTTAGTTTCTGCTTTATAACAAAGTGAATCAGTTATACATACACGTATGTTCCCATATCTCTTCCCTCTTGCGTCTCCCTCTTTCCCACCCTCCCTATCCCACCCCTCTAGGTGGTCACAAACCACCGAGCTGATCTCCCTGTGCTATGCGGCTGCTTCCCACTAGCTATCTATTTTACGTTTGGTATTTCATTCTTGATTACACTTTAGAAGGACAGATCATTTAACTATTCTGGGCCTCAAGTTCCTTATGATTAAAATGATGATTTTGGTCTTTTCTGGAGCTAATGTGGAATGTCTGTATGTCCATAAAAGCAGTATGGAAGAATAGAAAGAGCATGGGCTTTGCATCAAAGAAAGCTGAGTGCAAATCTTGGAGCTCTGTGACTTTGACTTTGCTGCTGACTGTTTTCAGACATGCATTTTCTTTTTCATTTATTTTCCTTTTTGCTCCTCTGATTGAATGAATTCCACTGCCTTGTTTTTGAGTTTGCAGATCCTTTCTTTGCTTTATCTAGTCTGCTGTTGAATGCCCCTTTGGAATTTTTCAGTTCAGTTCTTGTTTTCTTCAGTTATGTGTTTTCTCTTTGGTGCTCCTTTATATTTTTTATGTCTTTGTTGAAATTCTCAGTTTGCTTATACATTTTTCTCCTGACCTTGTTGAACATCATTATGACCATTATGTTGAACACTTTATCAGGTAAATCATTTATCTCCATTTCATTAAGATCTGTTTTGGGGTTTTATCTTCTTCTTTTGTTTGGAATATAGTCTTCTGTTTCTTCTTCTTATTTTTTTTTAACTCCCTCTGTTGGGTTCTGTGTCTTAGATAAAACAGCCACCTCTCCCAGTCTTGATGGAGAGGTCTTGTGTAGAAGAAGAACCTTATCTTTCAGCCTCACCTTAGTTTTTGGTTGTCCCTCAAACCTTTGTGATTGTCTAAGCTGCCTTCTTTGTTCTTGTTGGTTCCCAGTAGTTGAGGGTGTGCCTAAGACTGTCATTATCCCAAAGGGAAGGATCTCAGTCAGCACCTAGATGCAGGCTGGTTGGAAGCTGGACCTTCAGGCAACAGCTTCAAAAATATGCACATAGACTTTTTTTAAAGGAAGACTTGGGAGCTGGGAGTTTCTGTTTACTCCCTTTGCACTGAGCCCTGGGGGAGATAGCCAGCTAAGAACTGATTCTTTGTTTGCTACAGTCCTGTGGGACTTAAAAACACAAGCCCATTGGCCACCAGGGAAGGTGCATCAAAGAGTGCACCTTCTGGGTGGTAGCAGCAAAAGCTGGGGCACAAGACCTGTGCACAAGCTCCTTTCAGGGACATCCTGGTGGCCTAAGATGGGGCAGATGGATCACAGAGATGGTTCCTGCTGGCTTCCCCAGGCTCTGGTCTCCAAGAAAGATGGCAATCAGCTCCTAGATGTGTGCTCTAGAAGCCTCATCTTCAGGCAACGACTTTTAATGCAAACAAACAGACCCTTTTCAGGGAAATACTGGGAGGTGGGCATTTTTTTTTTCTGTTCCTTCTGTGCTGAGCCCCAGGGGGAGAGCCATGACAAGTCCTCTATAATCTGTTAAGAACTGTTTGTTTGTGGTAGTCTTCTAGGTCTTGTGGATGCAAACCCTGCTGGCCTTCAGAGCTAGGTGTTTTGGGATCCTGTCCCTGAGGTGGAAGTCTTAAAAGTTGAGATGCTAGATGTCAGGTCCACATCCTTCAGTCCTCAGGGAGAAACTGGGAATTGTGGGTTTCCTCTCAATTGTATGTTGCTGTGCCAGGAGTGAGGTTTATGGCAAGACTGTGTCTCAGCTTTTCCTACCCATTTCCATGTGGGTTTTTTCTTGTTCACTCAATGTGTAGGAATCACTCAGCTAGTTCCTGGATTTCTTTCAGAGAGAATTTTCCCATGTGTAGCTGTAGATTCGGTGTGTCTGTAGGGGGAGGTGAGTTCAGGAGACTCTGAGGTTGCCATCTTGGACTGGAACTCCCAAGCTTGTATTTTCTTATGCATAAAAAGGGGGTATAGATGTTTTTGTGTTTGGCTACATATAACAGAACTGACTACAATGGTTTGAACAAACAAGGGGTTTACTTTTCTTATTTATCAAGCTGTCTGCACATAGGCAGTCCAGAGCTGGTAAACCTGCTCCTTCATGTAATTATTATCTTGGGCTGCTTCTACTGGTCTGCTCCACCATCCTTAGTGTGTGGTTTTCACCTTTATGAGTGCACCACCAAGCACAGTATCTGTATTCTAGGCAAGAAGAAGGGAAGGGTGGAGTTCAAAATGGACATGCCAGGTGAATTTTCATGGGGAAAACAAACCTCACAACCCAAGAATTTTCCACTTCTGCTTCATTAGCCAGAGCTGTGACATAAGGTTATCCCCAGAAATGAGGGAATCTAGGACATTATAGTTTTGCTGAATATATTGACATCCTGAATAAAATCCTAGTTTGGCTAGTCAGAAAGAAGGTGGGAATAGATAATGTGTAGGCAATATCAATGTCTGCAATCAGGAACAGTTAATTTCCATTGGTTGTTGAGATGTCATATGAAATGACACATGTGAGATACAGAATACATATTGGGCCCTCCAAGAATGACCTCTCCCTATTTTGTGGTTATTACTAGTTTATGCTGTAGTGACTGTTTGCAATGATCATGAAAATGGTGCTTGAATGATTTAATTATTGTTACATTTAAAAATCCATATGTCTAAAAAAATGTAACAAGTGTCTATATCCCAGCTATTTTCCATCAGTTCTGTTTTGTTATCCAATGTGGCTCAAGAATCAGATATCTTATTTTCATTTGATGTGTTAGATATTAAAAATAAAAAGAACTAAATAAATTGCAGAAATATGTATTCAACAATTATAAATTGTGAAAAATCTAAATGAACAATAAAACCAAATTAACTTGGGGAAATGTTTAATACTTTGGGGAGTCTTAATATGGGAGAAAATCCTGTCAGTTAGAGTAAGTTATCCCTTGTGTAGTGTGGTTTCAGATGAAACTGGAGAGCATATTTTCTTTGGGAATGCATCCTTACCCAAAATGATTTCCTTGAGTTCTTTTGTTAGTCTGCCATACACCTGATATGCCCATGGTTAGATTATGAGAATATATTTCCACAGTGTCCTTTGAAAATGTGTTAGCTGGAAGGAAATTCTGAGACATTAGTTATATATATATATATTACTAACTCAGCCTCTGTGCACCAGTGCTGAATCAAATCTTGGTGACAGAGTTTTGGGTGAGGTAGAAAAGAATAGCTTTATTGCTTTGCCAGACAAAGCAGGACACAGCGGGCTCCTGCCCTTGAAAACTGTGTGTCCCAACCCGGGAAGATTTGGTGAGGAGTTTTATGATTCAACGATGGTGTTGCTGATAAGGATCAGGGTGTGTGCAGGGCCTGCACTCTTTTAATCTGGTCTGGGTAATCTTTTGCTGAGCTTCTCTTGTTCCTTTAGTTCTCTAAAGAGTTTAAAGATATTGTTATGTGTATGTCTTGAGGTGGAACCAGGACCCTGCCCCAAGGCTGCACTATTGTTTCTTGGATGCTCCTCCCTTGTCTCTTCAACTGTTTGAAACTGCCCTTTGGAACTCAGGGAAGGTCATGGAGGCTGAACAGAAAGGCTCTCACGCCCAGGAGCCCCACAGGGTCCTGCTCAGTTTCACAGTGAATAGGCTGCTATGAAACATGGTGGACACAAAGTCCATTTTTTTTGGTTGGGGAAAGGAAGATTTGAAACTTAGGGGGAGGTCAGCAGTATGAAGAGATTAGGAAGAACCAAAAGAGGGCAGGTGAGAATTAAAGTCAAACATCTAGAAGACTTAAGCTTGTCTCTTCTTTCAACGCATTCACGTGCAATACTAACACTGAAGCACTTTGTTATTATCACCTAGGTTCATGGAGTAGAAAGAATACTTGACTTAAATCCAACTCAAGGATTCTGATATTTGACAGGAACTATGAATCATTGCTCCATGAAATACTTTGAGGGCCATTCCAGATATGACCAGCGATACCTCAGAACTCCTTAGAGCCTTATACATGCCCTCCCTTACCCCCACCACTGCCATTACACACTGTGGAGAAGGGAATATTTCATGGTTCCATGAATGTCTTTGTGATTATCAGAATGGTACCCTGGGGACATCCTTGGTGGCATAGTGGTTAAGAATCCCCCTGCCAATGCAGGGGACACAGGTTGGAGCCCTGGTCCGGCAGGATCCCACATGCTGCGGAGCCACTAAGTCTGTGCACCACAACTACTGAGCCTGCACTCTAGGGCCCATAAGCCACAACTACTGAGCCCGTGCGCCACAACTACTGAAGCCCGCATGCCTAGAGCCTGTGCTCTGCAACAAGAGAAGCCATCACAATGAGAAGCCTGTGCACTGCAGCGAAGAGTAGTCCCCGCTCGCCACAACTAAAGAAAGCCCGCGCGCAGCAACAAAGACACAACACAGACAAAAAAAAAAAAAAAAGAATGGTACCCTGTAGACTGCCTGAATGTTCACATTTAAGACATTTCTCCAGGTTGATTGAAAGAGAGGTAACTTCTTTCATCTAGACTACTAAAAACGTGCAACCCAGAGTGCGGCATTAGCATTAATTTGCGTAGTCAGGAGAGTGGGAGCAATATTGAGTGCTCATGTAATTCATTAGTCTAAAGTGCACTTTCTTCTATAAATCAGCTCCCTTGAAATATTTAAATTAGATCTCAAATCCATTTGTTTTTTTTAGTCCTTGAAAATTCGTGTTTATGTTTATTTAGCGAAAATTCTGTGGCATTTATAAAATGCCTTATATGTAGGCATTTAAAATATTGACACATTTAATCCTTATTAGAGTCCAATGAGTTGGGTTTTATTATGATCACTTAACAGTGGAGGAAACTGAGGCACAGAGAGGATGAGCAACTCGTTCAGATCACACAGCTAGCAGGCAAGAGAGCCGGCATTCAGACCATGCAGTCTGGCTCCAGGGCCCAAGCTCTAAGCCATTATTCTAGGCCTTGAGGAACATGCTTTCAGACTGATTCACAATCCTTCTTCTTAGTTGTCTTTTGTCTTAAGATCCTCGGTGTGCCGGAATATTAACATAGAACATTTTGATAGTATTTTACCTACAGTTCATCTTGATTTCTGCACAATAGATCCACAACCATGATGTCAAATTGATCAGGTGTTAGAGTTTATTTATTTAAGTAGCAGTATTTTCACTTCATTTTCCAAAGGCAACAAGAGAAGCCATCACAATGAGAAGCCTGTGCACTGCAGCGAAGAGTAGTCCCCGCTCGCCACAACTAAAGAAAGCCCGCGCGCAGCAACAAAGACACAACACAGACAAAAAAAAAAAAAAAAGAATGGTACCCTGTAGACTGCCTGAATGTTCACATTTAAGACATTTCTCCAGGTTGATTGAAAGAGAGGTAACTTCTTTCATCTAGACTACTAAAAACGTGCAACCCAGAGTGCGGCATTAGCATTAATTTGCGTAGTCAGGAGAGTGGGAGCAATATTGAGTGCTCATGTAATTCATTAGTCTAAAGTGCACTTTCTTCTATAAATCAGCTCCCTTGAAATATTTAAATTAGATCTCAAATCCATTTGTTTTTTTTAGTCCTTGAAAATTCGTGTTTATGTTTATTTAGCGAAAATTCTGTGGCATTTATAAAATGCCTTATATGTAGGCATTTAAAATATTGACACATTTAATCCTTATTAGAGTCCAATGAGTTGGGTTTTATTATGATCACTTAACAGTGGAGGAAACTGAGGCACAGAGAGGATGAGCAACTCGTTCAGATCACACAGCTAGCAGGCAAGAGAGCCGGCATTCAGACCATGCAGTCTGGCTCCAGGGCCCAAGCTCTAAGCCATTATTCTAGGCCTTGAGGAACATGCTTTCAGACTGATTCACAATCCTTCTTCTTAGTTGTCTTTTGTCTTAAGATCCTCGGTGTGCCGGAATATTAACATAGAACATTTTGATAGTATTTTACCTACAGTTCATCTTGATTTCTGCACAATAGATCCACAACCATGATGTCAAATTGATCAGGTGTTAGAGTTTATTTATTTAAGTAGCAGTATTTTCACTTCATTTTCCAAAGGCAAATGAAGATATAGAATCTCTACATATTCCCAGAATTATATCACATCCTCTTAAAACTTGCATGAAAATAGTCACCACCCAAAAGCATTAAACATTTGGATATAAAAACAAAAATCTAAGAAAAGCTTGCAATGACAGGCAATAAACTACTCTATATGGTTAGTGTGTCAATGGTTTTGTGCCATGACAAGTTTTATTGTGCAAAAAAAAATTGTTTTAAAAACCTTCCTAATATCAGAGGACACAGTTTTTATCTTCAGTGAATTGATCATTTCTATAACCTTTCGAATATTACTCATAGGGCAACTAGAGGGACCCAAGAGAGCTGAATGAGTCAGGAATGAGAATAAAAAATATAGACTTGAAAAATTACGTGTGTGTGTGTGTGTGTGTGTGTGTGTGTGTTTGTGTGTGTGTATCTTTATCTTTTACCCAAAGAGAATCATAGTTTGATTTTCTGGGTACCTCTGTGAAAAAGAATAGTGATCTTTTATTCTACATGAAGATGAACCCCCATTTGCATTTAGAGGGCTAGTAGTGTGGGAGCTGGCACTTACCAGCTCACAAGAGTGCTGAATGTTTGCAATTTTTCCTATTCTACATTCAGTGACTCGTGCTGTAGCTTGAAATTGGCCATGATGAGAGTATTTATACCATGGAAATCAGGGAACAGTGGAAATCAGGGCCTTTTCTTTTTTCCCAGAGACAGTTGTCAAACATTTATGAACACACCACTGGGTGCTTGAATACATAATGAATGCACAGTAGTTAAAATTTTCCCTCTAATAATTTTAAACAAAACAAACAGATAGACAATTGAGATAAACACACCCTCTTTGACTTAGCTTTATTTATTTTTCATACAATTTTTTTGTGACTCAAAGCCTATCTCAGGAGGAAGACAGTCCTAAGAACACAAAATTCACCCGTGAACTTTGTAACCAGACTTCCCCAAACGCAATCCTTATCAGCCTTGGAAAGCTTTGTCAGGAACAGAGCTCTCATTGGGTTTTCATTTCCACTTTTCGCCAAACATTTTCAGAGAAAAATGATTTCCTACTGAGTATCCATTAGCCCCCAGCACTGATGCTGATGAGCAAACTACAGACAAGCTGACGTGCAAATGGATGTGAGTCACCCATACACTTAGCCTGCCCGGCCTCCTGCGTCACCACTGACACTGGTTCCTTCCCAACCAGGCAAAAATCATGGTCTGTGTTTGTCCATTGCTGGGAGACAGCTGATGTGAAGGTGCCCCTTTAAAAGGATGCACTGATTTGTTCTCGTGAAATCATTCGTGCATCTACCTCCCCATATTGAGATTTGCATCCAGGTTGAAATGTTCTTCAATGAATAAGATTAAGCTAAGAGAACAGACCCTTTTAAACGGTATTGCTTAATCAAGAACAGAAGCCAAACAAATAGAATTGAGAGCAAGCCTGCTTTTTCTATACAAATATAAAGAAACATGCCATGAAGAGGCAGGTAAGACCAAGGACCACTAGGCAGCTAAGAGTAGAGAAACAGTAAATGCTACCCCATAAGAGCCTTGCTCTGTGGGATTTGTTCTGTTCCTTCCTAACTGCAGATGCTGCAAAAGGAAGAAAGGAAGGAGAAGTCTGTGGCTCTAGGGCTTTCCTAGGAAAGCTTCACAGCATTGAATAGTCAACAAACAGCAGATGGTACAAAGATTTCTAGCCTCTGGGAAGGCAGTGAAGCATTTTATGTCCGTGGGATACTAATGGAAACAAATTGTGATTTCAAGTTTCTGTTACTGAACAAATGATGCTGAAGCCTTGAGGAGTGGCTAATCATTCACTGAGGGACATTTTTATTTTTAAGAATTATATTTATCAATCAGGAGGAGGTGGGCATCATAAGGAAAAACTTTGATTCAGTGGGAGGTCTTGCAATGCTCAAGTCTAATTTATTTGTTTATATTCTTCTTGGTTCCCCAAATTATTTAAGTCACTCTTTGAAAGAAGATGTGGAGGGTGCTTCAAGATGGCGGAGGAGTAAGACGTGGAGATCACCTTCCTCCCCACACATACAACAGAAATACATCTACATGTGGAACAACTCCTACAGAACACCCACCGAACGCTGGCAGAAGACCTCAGACCTCCCAAAAGGCAAGAAACTCCCCACGTACTTGGGTAGGGCAAGAGAAAAAAGAAAAAACAGAGACAAAAGAATAGGGACGGGACCTGCACCAGTGGGAGGGAGCCGTGAAGGAGGAAAGGTTCCCATTCTGCACAATAGATCCACAACCATGATGTCAAATTGATCAGGTGTTAGAGTTTATTTATTTAAGTAGCAGTATTTTCACTTCATTTTCCAAAGGCAAATGAAGATATAGAATCTCTACATATTCCCAGAATTATATCACATCCTCTTAAAACTTGCATGAAAATAGTCACCACCCAAAAGCATTAAACATTTGGATATAAAAACAAAAATCTAAGAAAAGCTTGCAATGACAGGCAATAAACTACTCTATATGGTTAGTGTGTCAATGGTTTTGTGCCATGACAAGTTTTATTGTGCAAAAAAAAATTGTTTTAAAAACCTTCCTAATATCAGAGGACACAGTTTTTATCTTCAGTGAATTGATCATTTCTATAACCTTTCGAATATTACTCATAGGGCAACTAGAGGGACCCAAGAGAGCTGAATGAGTCAGGAATGAGAATAAAAAATATAGACTTGAAAAATTACGTGTGTGTGTGTGTGTGTGTGTGTGTTTGTGTGTGTGTATCTTTATCTTTTACCCAAAGAGAATCATAGTTTGATTTTCTGGGTACCTCTGTGAAAAAGAATAGTGATCTTTTATTCTACATGAAGATGAACCCCCATTTGCATTTAGAGGGCTAGTAGTGTGGGAGCTGGCACTTACCAGCTCACAAGAGTGCTGAATGTTTGTAATTTTTCCTATTCTACATTCAGTGACTCGTGCTGTAGCTTGAAATTGGCCATGATGAGAGTATTTATACCATGGAAATCAGGGAACAGTGGAAATCAGGGCCTTTTCTTTTTTCCCAGAGACAGTTGTCAAACATTTATGAACACACCACTGGGTGCTTGAATACATAATGAATGCACAGTAGTTAAAATTTTCCCTCTAATAATTTTAAACAAAACAAACAGATAGACAATTGAGATAAACACACCCTCTTTGACTTAGCTTTATTTATTTTTCATACAATTTTTTTGTGACTCAAAGCCTATCTCAGGAGGAAGACAGTCCTAAGAACACAAAATTCACCCGTGAACTTTGTAACCAGACTTCCCCAAACGCAATCCTTATCAGCCTTGGAAAGCTTTGTCAGGAACAGAGCTCTCATTGGGTTTTCATTTCCACTTTTCGCCAAACATTTTCAGAGAAAAATGATTTCCTACTGAGTATCCATTAGCCCCCAGCACTGATGCTGATGAGCAAACTACAGACAAGCTGACGTGCAAATGGATGTGAGTCACCCATACACTTAGCCTGCCCGGCCTCCTGCGTCACCACTGACACTGGTTCCTTCCCAACCAGGCAAAAATCATGGTCTGTGTTTGTCCATTGCTGGGAGACAGCTGATGTGAAGGTGCCCCTTTAAAAGGATGCACTGATTTGTTCTCGTGAAATCATTCGTGCATCTACCTCCCCATATTGAGATTTGCATCCAGGTTGAAATGTTCTTCAATGAATAAGATTAAGCTAAGAGAACAGACCCTTTTAAACGGTATTGCTTAATCAAGAACAGAAGCCAAACAAATAGAATTGAGAGCAAGCCTGCTTTTTCTATACAAATATAAAGAAACATGCCATGAAGAGGCAGGTAAGACCAAGGACCACTAGGCAGCTAAGAGTAGAGAAACAGTAAATGCTACCCCATAAGAGCCTTGCTCTGTGGGATTTGTTCTGTTCCTTCCTAACTGCAGATGCTGCAAAAGGAAGAAAGGAAGGAGAAGTCTGTGGCTCTAGGGCTTTCCTAGGAAAGCTTCACAGCATTGAATAGTCAACAAACAGCAGATGGTACAAAGATTTCTAGCCTCTGGGAAGGCAGTGAAGCATTTTATGTCCGTGGGATACTAATGGAAACAAATTGTGATTTCAAGTTTCTGTTACTGAACAAATGATGCTGAAGCCTTGAGGAGTGGCTAATCATTCACTGAGGGACATTTTTATTTTTAAGAATTATATTTATCAATCAGGAGGAGGTGGGCATCATAAGGAAAAACTTTGATTCAGTGGGAGGTCTTGCAATGCTCAAGTCTAATTTATTTGTTTATATTCTTCTTGGTTCCCCAAATTATTTGTCACTCTTTGAAAGAAGATGTGGAGGGTGCTTCAAGATGGCGGAGGAGTAAGACGTGGAGATCACCTTCCTCCCCACACATACAACAGAAATACATCTACATGTGGAACAACTCCTACAGAACACCTACTGAACGCTGGCAGAAGACCTCAGACCTCCCAAAAGGCAAGAAACTCCCCACGTACTTGGGTAGGGCAAGAGAAAAAAGAAAAAACAGAGACAAAAGAATAGGGACGGGACCTGCACCAGTGGGAGGGAGCCGTGAAGGAGGAAAGGTTCCCACACACTAGAAGCCCCTTCGTGGGCGGAGACTGCAGGTGGCGGAGCGGGGAAGCTTCGGAGCCTCGGAGGAGAGCGCAGCCACAGGGGTACAGAGGGCAAAGCGGAGAGATTCCCGCAGAGAATCAGTGCCGACCGGCACTCACCAGCCCGAGAGGCTTGTCTGCTCACCCGCCGGGGCGGGCGGGGCTGGGAGCTGAGCATCGGGCTTCGGTCGGAAGCAGAGAGAGGACGGGGGTTGGCGGCGTGAACACAGCCTGAAGGGGCTAGTGCGCCACTGCTGGCCGGGAGGGAGTCCGGGAGAAATCTGGAGCTGCCGAAGATGCAAGAGACCACTGTTTTGGGGTGTGTGAGGAGAGGGGATTAAGCGCACTGCCTAAACGAGCTCCAGAGATGGGCGCGAGCCGCGGCTATGAGCGCGGACCCCAGAGACGGGCATGAGACGCTAAGGCTGCTACTGCCGCCACCAAGAAGCCTGTGTGCGAGCCCAGGTCACTCTCCACACCTCCCCTCCCGGGAGCCTGTACAGCCCGCCACTGCCAGGGTCCCGTGATCCAGGGACAGCTTCCCCGGGAGAACGCACGGCGCCTCAGGCTAGTGCAATGTCATGCCGGCCTCTGCCGCTGCAGGCTCGCCCCGCCTCCGTGCCCCTCCCTCACCCCGGGCCTGAGTGAGCCAGAGCCCCCGCATCAGCGGCTCCTTTAACCCCGTCCTGTCTGAGCGAAGAGCAGACGCCCTCGGACGACCTACACGCAAAGGCGGTCCAAAACCAAAGCTGAGCCCAGGGAGCTGTGCGAACAAAGAAGAGAAAGGGAAATCTCTCCCAGCAGCCTCAGGAGCAGCGGATTAAATCTCCACAATCAACTTGATGTACCCTGCGTCTGTAGACTACCTGAATAGACAACAAATCATCCCAAAATTGAGGAGGTGGACTTTGGGAGCAACTGTAGACTTGGGGTTTGCTGTATGCGACTGACTTGTTTCTGATTTTTATCTTAGTATAGTTTTTAGCACTTGATATCATTGATGGATTTGTTTATTGGTTTAGTTGCTCTCTGTTTTTAAAAAAATTTTTTTTAAAAATTAAATTTTTTTTTTAATTTTAATAATTATTTTATTTATTTATTTATTTTTTCTTTCTATTTTTCTCCCTCTTCTTTTGAGCTGTGTGGCAGACAGGGTCTTCGTGCTCGGGCCTAGTGTCAGGCCTGAGCCTCTATGGTGAGAGTGCTGATTTCAGGATATTGGTCCACCACAGATCTCCTGGCCCCACATAATATCAATCGGCAAGAGCTCTCCCAGAGAGCTCCATCTCAATGCTAAGATCCAGCTCCACTCAACGGTCAGCAAGCTCCAGTGCTGGACACCCCAACCAAACAACTAGCAAGACAGGAACACATCCCCACCCATTAGCAGAGAGGCTGCCTAAAATCATACTAAGTTCACAGACACCCCAAAACACAACACTGGACACAGCCCTGCCCACCAGAAAGATAAGATCCAGCCCCACCAACCAGAACAGAGGCACCAGTCCCCTCTACCAGGAAGCCTACACAAGCCCCTGAAACGACCTTACCCACTGGGGACAGACACCAAAAACAATGGGAACTATGAACCTGTAGCCTGCTAAAAGGAGACCCCAAACACAGTAAGTTAAACAAAATGAGAAGACAGAAATATGCAGCAGATGAAGGAGCAAAGAAAAAACCCAACAGATCAAACAAATGAAGAAGAAGTAGGCAGCCTGCCTGAAAAATAATTCAGAGTAATGATAGTAAAGATGATCCAAAATCTTGAAAATAGAATGGAGAAAATACAAGAAACGTTTAACAAGGACCTAGAAGAACTAAAGAGCAAACAAACAATGATGAATAACACAATAAATTAAATTAAAAATTCTCTAGGAGGAATCAATAGAGAATAACTGAGGCAGAAGAAAGGATATGTGACCTGGAAGATAAAATAGTGGAAATAACTACTGCAGAGCAGAATAAAGAAAAAAGAATGAAAAGATTGAGGACAGTCTCAGAGACCTCTGACAACATAAAATGCACCAACATTCGAATAATAGGGGTCCCAGAAGAAGAAGAGAAAAAGAAAGGGTCTGAGAAAATATTTGAAGAGATTACAATTGAAAACTTCTCTAACAATGGAAAGGAAATAGTCAGTCAACTCTGGGAAGCACAGAGAGTCCCATACAGGATAAATCCAAGGAGAAACATGCCAAGACACATATTAATCAAACTATCAAAAATTAAATACAAACAAAAAGTATAAAAAGCAGCAAGGGAAAAACAACAAATAGCATACAAGGGAATCCCCATAGGTTAACAGCCGATCTTTCAGCAGAAACTCTACAGGCCAGAAGGGAGTGGCAGAACATATTTAAAGTGATGAAAGGGAAAAACCTACAACCAAGATTACTCTACCCCAAAAGGATCTCATTCAGATTCGATGGAGAAATTAAAACCTTTACAGACAAGCAAAAGCT
>NC_041224.1:1490426-1490853 GCF_002837175.3 Physeter macrocephalus
ATAATAGGGGTCCCAGAAGAAGAAGAGAAAAAGAAAGGGTCTGAGAAAATATTTGAAGAGATTACAATTGAAAACTTCTCTAACAATGGAAAGGAAATAGTCAGTCAACTCTGGGAAGCACAGAGAGTCCCATACAGGATAAATCCAAGGAGAAACATGCCAAGACACATATTAATCAAACTATCAAAAATTAAATACAAACAAAAAGTATAAAAAGCAGCAAGGGAAAAACAACAAATAGCATACAAGGGAATCCCCATAGGTTAACAGCCGATCTTTCAGCAGAAACTCTACAGGCCAGAAGGGAGTGGCAGAACATATTTAAAGTGATGAAAGGGAAAAACCTACAACCAAGATTACTCTACCCCAAAAGGATCTCATTCAGATTCGATGGAGAAATTAAAACCTTTACAGACAAGCAAAAGCT
>NC_041224.1:1491189-1501999 GCF_002837175.3 Physeter macrocephalus
GGAGCACCTCAATACACAAGGCAAATGCTAACAGCCATAAAAGGGGATATTGACAGTAACACAATAATAGTAGGGGACTTTAACACCCCACTTTCATCAATGGACAGATCATCCAAAATGAAAATTAATAAGAAAACACAAGCTTTAAATGACACATTAAACAAGATGGACTAATTCATATTTATAGGACATTCCATCCAAAAACAACAGAATACACCTTCTTCTCAAGTGCTCATGGAACATTCTCCAGGATAGATCATATCTTGGGACACAAATCAAGCCTTGGTAAATTTAAGAATATTGAAATTGTATCAAGTATCTTTTCTGACCACAACACTATGAGACTAGATGTCAATTACAAGAAAAAAACTGTAAAAAGTATAAACACATGGAGGGTAAGCAATACACTACTAAATAACCAAGAGATCACTGAAGAAATCAAGGAGGAAATCAAAATACACCTAGAAACAAATGACATTGAAAACACGACGATCCAAAACCTATGGGATGCAGCAAAAGCAGTTCTAGATGGAAGTTTATAGGAATACAATCCTACCTCAAGAACAAGGAAAAATCTCAGATAAACAACCTAACCTTACACCTAAAGCCATTAGAGAAAAAGAGCAAAGAAACCCCACTGTTAGCAGAAGGAAAGAAATCATAAAGATCAGAACAGAAATAAATGAAACATATCTTGGGACACAAATCAAGCCTTGGTAAATTTAAGAATATTGAAATTGTATCAAGTATCTTTTCTGACCACAACACTATGAGACTAGATGTCAATTACAAGAAAAAAACTGTAAAAAGTATAAACACATGGAGGGTAAGCAATACACTACTAAATAACCAAGAGATCACTGAAGAAATCAAGGAGGAAATCAAAATACACCTAGAAACAAATGACATTGAAAACACGACGATCCAAAACCTATGGGATGCAGCAAAAGCAGTTCTAGATGGAAGTTTATAGGAATACAATCCTACCTCAAGAACAAGGAAAAATCTCAGATAAACAACCTAACCTTACACCTAAAGCCATTAGAGAAAAAGAGCAAAGAAACCCCACTGTTAGCAGAAGGAAAGAAATCATAAAGATCAGAACAGAAATAAATGAAAAAGAAATGAAGGAAGCGATAGCAAAGGTCAGTAAAACTAAAAGCTGGTTCTTTGAGAAGATAAACAAAATTGATAAACCATTAGCCAGACGCATCAAGAAAAAGAGGGCACAGACTCAAATCAACAGAATTAGAAATGAGAAAGGAGAAGTAACAACTGACACTGCAGAAACACAAAGGATTCTGAGAGATTACTACAAGTAACACTATGCCAATCAATCATTTGGAGAAGAGCTAACACCTATCCTTCTCAAACTCTTCCAAAATATAGCAGAGGGAGGAACACTCCCAAACTCTTTCTACAAGGCCACAATCACCCTGATACCAAAACCAGACAAGGATACTACAAAAAAAGAAAGTTACAGACCAATATCACTGACGATTATAGATTTAAAAAATCTGCAACAAGATACTAGCAAACAGAATCTAACAGCACATTAAAAGGATCATATACCATGATGGAGTGGGGTTTATCCCAGGAGTGCAAGTATTCTTCAATATACACAAATCAATCAATGTGATACACCATACTAACAAATTGAAGAATAAAAATCATATGATCATCTCAATAGATGCAGAAAAAGCTTTTGACAAAATTCAACACCCATTTATGATAAAAACTCTCCAGAAAGTGGGCATAGAGGGAACCTACCTCAATATAATAAAGGTTGTATATGACAAACGCACAGCAAACATCATTCTCAATGATGAAAAACTGAAAGCATTTCCTGTAAGATCAGGAACATAGTTTTGGAAGTCCTAGCCATGGTAATCAGAGAAGAAAAAGAAATGAAAGGAATACAAATTGGAAAAGAAGAAGTAAAACTTGCACTGTTTACAGATGACATGATAGATAAACCGAAAGATGCCACCAGAAGACTACTAGAGCTAATCAATGAATTTGGTAAAGTTGCAGGATACAAAATTAATGCACAGAAATCTCTTGCATTCCTCTACACTAACAAAGAAAGATCAGAAAGAGAAATTAAGGAAACAATCCCATTCACCACTGCAACAAAAAGAATAAAATACCTAGGAATAAACCTACCTAAGGAGGTAAAAGACCTGTACTCAGAAACTGTAAGACGCTGAACAGGAAAAAAAAAGAAAGAAGATGAGACACAAGCAAGTGAGCTAATTGAGCAAAAGAGAAAACAAAGATGAAAAAGTAATAAATATGGGAAGAAGTTAGTTCACAGTTTGCAGGGGTGAGGCTGCCCTTACATGCACTAGAGCTGGGGCATGGAGTCTGCTTTGAGCTTTTAGGAAATCAAGGTAGGAGGACAATATGATGAATTATTCCTTCAGTGTCTATAGGATGAAAACAAAGCAGTTGCTCAGGCAAAGCACTGCTATTCTACACTGAGTAGTAAGAAAAATTTGTCTGAAAAGGTCAGTGAACATTTACAAGTTGGGAGGGACTCTGCCTAACAAGTATTTGGGTCTGATGGGCATCACCTATAATTAAATTCTTGAAGGACTTTACATTAAAGATATGATGACTAACATTTTAGTACTAAAAGTGCCAAAAGTTACACTTAAAAATGCCTACGAAAGAAACTCACCCCCAAATGGGAGTAAATCTAAATGGAAAGCATTTTATTTTATTTTATTTTTTTATTTTAGTATAGTTACTATAGAATATTATGTTACAGGTATACAGTATAGTGATTCACAGTTTTAAAGGTTATATTCCATTTATAGTTTTCATAAAATATTGGCTCTATTCCCCATGTTGTACACTATATCTTTTAGTTTATTTTGAACCTAATAGTTTGTACGTCTTATTCCTTTACCCCTATATTGCCCCTCCCTCCGCCACTGGTAACCACTGGTTTGTTCTCTATATCTGCGAGTCTCCTTTCTTTTTGTTATATTCACTAGTTTGCTGTATTTTTTAGATTCCACATATAAGTGATATCAAAAACATTTTAAATGTTTAGCAAAATTAATGGAAAGGAACCTTTACTTCTATGATTTGTAAAGTGACATATCAATCTAAATTGAGTAATAGTAAAAATTACTCAGTACTGCAAAGATGGGTAGGCTTTAGAAGCAGGTCTTTTATTATTACAAAACCTCCCTGGCAGTTGTAACTGTGTGCATCCTGAAGAATCAAAGCAACACAAGCCTGAACCACAGCTCTCTTTACAGAACACTCTTCTTTCTTATCTAACTTCTCATTTTAAACTGAAAAGGGCTGCCTATTTGTGAGGCAGTCTTTATCCTTATCCCTGCCAGTTCATTCTCTTCTTCTCTTTGGTATGAGGACCATTATAGACTGAAACTCATCAAGGACTCAGCTGTGCATTTAAATGTTGATGGTTAAACAACCATTTTTCTCTTATTTTGGCCTGTGTTCAACTTTTATCTTGCCACTTAAGCCCATACTTTAAAACAACATGCAAGATGGATTCAACCGTACCTTCAGGACCACAAAAATACGATCCAGTGGTTCTTTATGTTGACTAAAGTTATGGGCTAGGGAAGGAGAAAGGGAGCTCTTGATCATGAACAGGTGGGGGTTAAGAACACCTTGACAAAGAGGGGATACATTTCCTTTTACACAGGAGGGATAGAAGAGGTTGAGTGGACTTTGAACAAGACTGGATGGTGCAGCCAGGGGGAAAAACAATCAAGAAATTCTGACTAGATGGTTTCAACATACAATATAAAACTCAGAGCTACTCTATTGGTTTTCAGGCCCTGTGAGGTCAAGGGTACCTGGAAGCTTGCTGAAAGTGCCAACTTCTGAGCCCTGGAACCCAGAGATTCTGAACTAGAAGATTAAGGAGGCCAGGGACAGTGGTGGAAGGGCAAGGAGAGGGGCACAAAAATATAATTTTCAGATATACTTTAAGTTGATCCAATGTAGGTGATTCCCAGATGCTACTTTATTTTATATCCTTTTCCCTTTTATTCCAATGCCATTATTCTTATTATATTCCTTGAGTTCATGACTATAGAAAACTTTACTTTTGATTCTAAACTCTGTACATTCAGAGCTAACCTGTGTCATCCTCTTTTTCACCATCTTCTCTGTCTCCTCCATCTATCTATTCAATATCTGTGTGTCTCTCTTTTATCTCCTGAAAAGGGTACCTAAGTTATATTTGGCTTTTTCTTCTTTTTCTTTCATTTACTAACACATCTTGGAGTTCTTTCTATAATAGCGCATACATACCTGGACCATTTTTTCAGTGGCTGCATATGATTATATAATTAGATGTACCAAACATTATTTAACCATTGCTTTAATAATATAAATTTAGACTGCTTTAACTTTTTTCTATTTTAAGAGACCATACAATGAACATCCATGTACTGGGTCTTGGTGAACTTTGAGAGTATGTCTCTAAAGTCTTAGAAATCTGACTACTGAATAAAACTTTTGGTTAATTATTCAAAATTTTTCTTCAAAATGTTTAATCTAAATCATATTTCCACTTGAAGTAGATAAGAGTGCCTTTTCCCCAAGCTTCATCAGGATTGTGTTGCAGGAAGGGGGACCTCTTCCAGGGCCCGAGAGTGGGCTCTTGTCTAACACTCAGAAATGAATTGTCCAAGGAGACATGTGCTGACAAAGCAAGAGACGTTATTGGGAAGGGGTACCTGGGTGGAGAGCAGGAGGGTACGGGAACCCAGGAGGACCTCTCTACCACGTGGCTCGCAGTCTCGGGTTTTATGGTGATGGGGTTAATTTCCGGGTTGTCTCTGGCCAATCATTCTGACTCAGCGTCCTTCTTGGTGGCGCACGCATCACTTGGCCAAGATGGATTGCAGCAAAGAGGATTCTGGGAGGTTGGTAGGACATATGGACTGGTGTCTCCTTTTGACCTTTCCCAAATTCTTCTGTTTGGTGGTGGCTTGTTAGTCCATGTTCCGTGCCAGGACCTCCTGTAGTAAGATAACCCATGCAAATGGTTACTGTGGTGCCTGGCCAGGGTGGGCAGTTTCAGTCAGTGTTTCCCCTTAAAACTGGATATGATCAATCTTAAAAATTTTTGGCAATCAGAGAAAAAAATTTTTCATTTTTATTTCTTTAATTACGAACAAGGCAGATTTTTTTTATAAACCTATTATATTTTTAAAATATGTAACTCATATATCTGTGACCATTTTTCTTTTGGGTTTCTTATTTTTTAATAGTTTTATAAAAGTGCTTAGAAATTAACAAACAAATCCTTTGTTATGCCATCTAGGTTGAAAACACTTTTTAAAAGCACTTTGCTTTTGCATTTATTTTCTATTGTCTAAAATATAGAACAGTCTATCAAGAAATGTGAAGGGTCTTTAATTTTACCCTGCTTTTAATCTAACTGCCATAGTTTCATAAATGCTGGTAGAAGAATGAGTCTCCTCGGTCAGAGATGAGGGACAAAAGCAGTAGCAAAAGTGTCAGCATTTTTGGGTGATTTCCCTGAGCCCCAGTTCTCACAGGTGACACAGAAATGGCCAGATGACACTTGCATAGACAGTGGGATGCAGTATAGGAGGGGAACCCTGAGCTTAGGGAAACTTAGTATTTTATAATGGGCAGCAAGCGTGTCTGCTCTTTGCTCTAAAGCATGGTTTCTGAACCTCGTCACCACTGACATTTTGGGCCAGACTATTCTTTGTTGTGGGAGTTTATCCTATGCATTGTAGGATATTTAGCAGCATCCCTGGTCCACTGGATGTCAGTATTACCCTTAGTCATGACAACCAAAAATATCTCTAGACATTGTCAAATGTCCCCTGATGGAGAAAATCACCCTTGGTTGAGAACAATTTCTCTACAGGGTTATTCCTATTTTCCAAGGCTGTTCACTATACCCCTCTTTGAAGTAAAAGTTTGGAACAAATTAGCAGTCAGTGCTTCTCTCATAAGATGTGCAGTTATATGAGAGAACCATGGAGAATTGTCTCAGAACATACTTCAAATATATGCATGTCATTCTTGCATGGAAGCCATTAAATTAGTATAATGTGCTAATTTTTATAATTTTATAATATTTTTATAACATACTAATTTAGAACAATATTTTAAAATTATTATTTATACAATTTTAAAGGTTACTTTCCATTTACTGTTATAACAAAACATTGGCCATATTCCCCATGTTGTACAATACATCTTAGAGCCTATCTTATGCCAATAGTTTGTACCTTCCACTTTCCCACCCTATGTTGCCCCTCTCCTCACTGGTAACTACTATAACATATTAATTTTTAATATTGCATAATAAAATTAGTATAACAGCTTTTCATATATTATTTTTTAATTTGAATTTTATTTATTTTTATACAGCATGTTCTTATTATCTATTTTATAAATATTAGTGTACATATGTCAATCCCAATTTCCCAATACATCCCAATACTACCCCTCCCGACCCCCACCACTTTCACCCCTTGGGGTCCATACGTTTGTTTTCTATATCTGTGTCCCTATTTCTGACTTGCAAACTGGTTCATCTGTACCATTTTTCTAGATTCCACATACATGAGTTAATACACGATATTTGTTTATCTCTTTCTAACTTCCTTCACTCTGTATGACAGTCTCTAGGTCCATCCATGTCTCTACAAATGACCCAATTTCGTTCCCTTTTATGGCTGAGTAATATTCCATTGTATATATGTACCACATCTTCTTTATCCATTTGTCTGTCAATGGGCATTTATGTTGCTTCCATGACCTGGCTATTGTAAATAGTGTGAGTAGCATGAATTTTTAATGAAACTAATTTTTAAAAAAAACAAAAGCTTTTTCATTACTCTCTGTAGCAATGTTGCAGCTAGGCACAGGGGCATAGAAAGTCACCCTGGGTATATGGCCAGTAGTGGGATTGCTGGGTCATATGGTAATTCTATTTTTAGGTTTTTATGGAACCTCCATACTGTTCTCCATAGTGGCTGCATCAATTTACATTCCCACCAACAGTGCAAGAGGGTTCCCTTTTCACCACACCCTCTCCAGCATTTGTGGTATGTAGATTTTCTGATGATGTGCATTCTAACTGCTGTGAGGTGATACCTCATTGTAGCTTTGGTTTGTATTTCTCTAATGATTAGTGATGTTGAGCAGCTTTTCATATGCCTCTTGGCCATCTGAATGTCTTCTTTGGAGAAATGTCTATTTAGGTCTTCTGCCCATTTTTTGATTGTGTTGTTTTTTTAATCTTGAGCTGCATGAGCTGTTTATATATTTTGGAGATTAATCCTTTGTCCGTTGCTTCATTAGCAAATATTTTCTTCCATTCTGAGGGTTCTCTTTTCGTTTTGTTTATGGTTTCCATTGGTGAGCAAAAGCTTTGAAGTTTCATTAGGTCCCATTTGTTTATTTTTGTTTTTATTTCCATTACTCTAGGAAGTGAGTCAAAAGAGACCTTGCTGTGATTTATGTCAAAGAGTGTTTTTCCTGTTTTCCTCTAAGAGTTTTATAGTGTCCAGTTCTACATTTAGGTCTTTAATCCATTTTGAGTTTATTTTTGTGTATGGTGTTAGGGAGTGTTCTAATTTCATTCTTTGACATGTAGCTGTCCAGTTTTCCCAGCACCACTTATTGAAGAGACTGTCTTTTCTCCATTGTATATCCTTGCCTCCTTTGTCATATATTAGTTGACCATATGTGCATGGGTTTACCTCTGGGCTTTCTATCCTGTTCCATTGATCTATATTTCTGTTTTTGTGCTAGTACCATATTGTCTTGATTAATTTAGCTTTTTAATGTAGTCTGACGTCAGGGAGTCTAATTCGTCCAGCTCTGTGTTTTTCCCTCAAGATTGCTTTGGCTATTCAGTGTCTTTTCTGCCTCCATACAAATTTTAAGATATTTTTTGTTCTAGTTCTGTAAAAAAAAAAATGCCATTGGTAATTTGATAGGGATTGCATTGAATCTGTAGATTGCTTTGGGTAGAATAGACATTTTCAAAATATTGATTCTTCCAATCCAAGAACATGGTAAATCTCTCCATCTGTTTTTATCATCTTTAATTTCTTTCATCAGTGTCTTACAGTTTTCTGCATACAGGTCTTTTGTCTACTTAGGTAGGTTTATTCCTAGGTATTTTATTCTTTTTGTTGCAATGGTGAACGGGATTGTTCCTTAATTTCTCTTTCTGATCTTTCTTTGTTAGTGTAGAGGAATGCAAGAAATTTCTGTGCATTAATTTTGTATCCTGCAACTTTACCAAATTCACTGATTAGCTCTAGTAGTTTTCTGGTGGTGTCTTTCGGATTATCTATGTATAGTATCATGTCATCTGCAAACGGTGACAGTTTTACTTCTTTTCCAAATTGTATACCTTTTACTTCTTTTTCTTCTCTGATTGCCTTGATTAGGACTTCCAAAACTATGTTGAATAATGGTGGCAACAGTGGACATCAGTGATATTGGTCTGTAATTTTCTTTTTTTGTAGTATCCTTGTCTGGTTTTGGTATCAGGGTGATGCTGGCCTCATAGAATGACTTTGGGAGTGTTCCTTCCTCTGCAATTTTTTGGAAGAGTTTGAGAAGGATGGGTGTTAGTTCTTCTCTAAATGTTTGATAGAATTCACCTGTGAAGCCATCTGGTCCTGGACTTCTGTTTGTTGGAAGATTTTTAATCACAGTTTCAATTTCATTTCTTGTGATTTGTCTGTTCATATTTTCTGTTTCTTCCTGGTTTAGTCTTGGAAGCTTATAGCTTTCTAAGAATTTGTCCATTTCTTCCAGGTTGTCCATTTTTTTTCACATAGAGTGCTTGTAGTAGTCTCTTACGATGCTTTGTATTTCTGTGGTGTCCTTTGTAACTTCTCTTTTTTCATTTCTATTTATATTGATTTGAGTCCTCTGCCTCTTTTTCTTGATGAGTTTGGCTAGAGGTTAATCAATTTTGTTTATCTTCTCAAAGAACCACCTTTTAGTTTTACTGATCTTTGCTATTGTTTTCTTTGTTTCTATTTCATTTATTTCTGCTCTGATATTTATGATTTCTTTCCTTCTACTAACTGTGGGTTTTGTTTGTTCTTCTTTCTCTGGTTCCTTTAGGTGTAAGGTTAGAATGTTTATTTGAGATTTTTCTTGTTTCTTGAGGTCAGATTGTATTGCTATAAACGTCCCTCTTAGAACTGCTTTTGCTGCATACCATAGGTTATGGATCATCGTATTTTCATTGTCATTTTTCTCTAGGTATTTTTTATTTCCTCCTTGATTTCTTCAGTGAAGTCTTGGTTATTTGCGAAAGTATTGTTTAGTCTCCATGTATTTGTGTTTTTTATGTTTTTTTCCCTGTAATTGATTTCTAATCTCATAGCATTGTGGTTGGAAAAGATGCTTGATATGATTTCAATTTTCTTAAATTTACTGAGGCTTCATTTTTGACCCAAGATATGGTCTATCCTGGAGAATGTTCTGTGTGCACTTGAGAAGAAGGTGTAATCTGCTGTTTTGGGATGGAATGTCCTATAAATATTAATTAAATCTATCTGGTCTATTGTGTCATTTAAAGCTTGTGTTTCCTTATTAATTTTCTGTTTGGATTCTGCTGTTTTGGGATGGAATGTCCTATAAATATTAATTAAATCTATCTGCTTTATTGTGTCATTTAATGCTTGTGTTTCCTTATTAATTTTCTGTCTGGATGATCTCTGCATTGGTGTAAGTGAGGTGTTACAGTCCCCCACTATTTTTATTTTCTCTTTCTTTTTTTAAACATCTTTATTGGAGTAAAATTGCTTTACAATGGTGTGTTAGTTTCTGCTTTATAACAAAGTAAATCAGTTATACATATACATATATCCCCATATCTCTTTCCTCTTGCATCTCTCTCCCTCCCACCCTCCCTACCCCACCCCTCTCGGTGGTCACAAAGCACCAAGCTCATCTCCCTGTGCTATGCGGCTGCTTCCCACTAGCTATCTATTTTACATTTGGTAGTGTATATATGTCCGTGTCACTCTCTCACTTTGTCCTAGCTTACCTGTCCCCCTCCCCGTATGCTCAAGTCCATTCTCTAGTAGGTCTGCGGCTTGATTCCTGTTTTGCCCCTAGGTTCTTCATGACCGTTTTTTTGGTTTGTTTTTTATATTCCATATATATGTGTTAGCATACAGTATTTCTTTTTCTCTTTCTGACTTACTTCACTCTGTATGACAGACTCTAGGTCCATCCACCTCACTACAAATAACTCAATTTCATTTCTTTTTATGGCTGAGTAATTTTCCATTGTATATACGTGCCACATCTTCTTTATCCATTCATCTGTTGATGGACACTTAGGTTGCTTCCATGTCCTGGCTATTGTAAATAGAGCTGCAATGAATATTGTGGTACATGACTCTTTTTGAATTATGGTTTTCTCAGGGTATATGCCAGTAGTGAGATTGCTGTGTTGCATGGTAGTTCTATTTTTAATTTTTTAAGGAACTGCCATACTGTTCTCCATAGTGGCTGTATCAATTTACCTTCCCACCAAAAGTGCAAGAGGGTTCCCTTTTCTACACACCCTCTCCAGCATTTATTGTTTCTAGATTTTTTGATGATGGCCATTCTGACTGGTGTGAGATGATAGCTCATTGTAGTTTTGATTTGCATTTCTCTAATGGTTAATGATGTTGAGCATTCTTTCATGTGTTTGTTGGCAATCTGTATATCTTCTTTGGAGAAATGTCTATTTAGGGCTTCTGCCCATTTTTGGATTGGGTTGTTTTTTTGATATTGAGCTGCA
>NC_041224.1:1502564-1520201 GCF_002837175.3 Physeter macrocephalus
TTTGCCGATGACATGATACTATACATAGAGAATCCTAAAGATGCTACCAGAAAACTACTAGAGCTAATCAATGAATTTGGTAAAGTAGCAGGATACAAAATTAATGCACAGAAATCTCTGGCATTCCTATACACTAATGATGAAAAATCTGAAAGTGAAATTAAGAAAACACTCCCATTTACCGTTGCAACAAAAAGAATAAAATATCTAGGAATAAACCTACCTAAGGAGACAAAAGACCTGTATGCAGAAAATTATAAGACACTGTTGAAAGAAATTAAAGATGTTACAAATAGATGGAGAGATATACCATGTTCTTGGAGTGGCAGAATCAACGTTGTGAAAATGACTCTACTACCCAAAGCAATCTACAGATTCAATGTAATCCCTGTCAAACTACCACTGGCATTTTTCACAGAACTAGAACAAAAAATCTCATAATTTGTATGGAGACACAAAAGACCCCGAATAGCCAAAGCAATCTTGAGAAAGAAAAACGGAGCTGGAGGAATCAGGCTCCCTGACTTCAGACTATACTACAAAGCTATAGTAATCAAGACAGTATGGTACTGGCAGAAAAACGGAAATATAGATCAGTGGAAGAGGATAGAAAGCCCAGGGATAAATCCACTCACAGATGGTTACCTTATCTTTGATAAAGGAGGCAAGGATATACAGTGGAGAAAACTCCCCCAGTATTATTGTGTTACTGTCTAGTTCCTCTTTTAGAGCTGTTAGCATTTGCCTTATGTTTTGAGGTCTCTTATGTTGGGTGCATATATATTTATAATTGTTATATCTTCTTGGATTGATCCCTTGATCATTAAGATCCTTGCTGAGTAGAGTAATCTTGGTTGTAGTTTCTTCCCTTTCATTACTCTAAATATATCGTGTCACTCCATTCTGTCTTTTTTTTTTTTTTTTTTTTTTTTTCATCGGCAGGCGGACGCGCAACCACTGCGCCACCAGGGAAGCCCAACTCCATTCTGTCTTGCACAGTTTCTGCTGAGAAATCAGCTCTTAACCTTATTGAAGTTCCCTTTTATGTTATTTGTGTTTTATCCCTTGTTGCTTTTAATAATTTTTCTTTGTCTTTAATTTTTGTGAATTTGATTACTATGTATCTCGGTGTGTTTCTCCTTGGGTTTATCCAGCCTGGGACTCTCTGTGCTTCCTGGACCTTGGTGGCTATATCCTTTCCCATGTTAGGGAAGTTTTTGACTATAATCACTTCAAATATTTTCTCGGGTCCTTTGTCTCTCTCTTCTCCTTCTGGGACCACTACAGTGCAAATGTTGGTGCATTTAATGTTGTCCCAGAGGTTGCTTATGCTGTCTTCATTTCTTTTCATTCTTTTTTCTTTATTTCATCCTGTGGCAGTGATTTCCACCATTCTGTCTTCCAGGTCAGTTATCCATTCTTCTGCCTCAGTTATTCTGCTATTGATTCCTTCTAGTGTATTTTTCATTTCAGTTATTGTATTGTTTAATTTTTCTAGGTTTTTGTTAAACATTTCTTGTATCTTCTCGATCTTTGCCTCCATTCCTTATCTGAGGTCCTGGATCATCTTTGCTATCATTATACTGAATTCTTTTTCTGGAAGGTTGCCTATCTCTACTTCATTTGGTTTTTTTTTCTAGGGTTTTATCTTGTCCCTTCATCTGGCACATGGTCCTCTGCCATTTCATTTTTTCTATCTTTCTGTGAATGTGGTTTTTGTTACACAGGCTGCAGGATTGTAGTTCTTCTTGCTTCTGCCATCTTTCATATATTATTTTATAAGTATTTTTTTCATGGAGGTGAGACCATAGGGACACATATATTTACAATCTTTCTCATAAAATATCATATGCTCTACAATGTAAATGGCCTCTTCTGTCTTCTCTATAGAATTTTCCTTTCGACAATAACCTTGTGCCAAGTGGATTGTTGTTTTGGGGAAGAGCAAAGAAGGACATCAATTTTCCACTGACATATGGATTACCAGTTTTCAGATAAAAGAGATATAGTCTCTTAATTTAAAATGATGTCTCTCCTTATAAATACTATGTAAATATTGTACAGATATCTTAAGAATGTTGACATGGGAGGCCAATTTATTAGGCTGCTCAGAGATGCCACTTATTTCAGTGTTTGAGGGAATTAAAAGTAGAAGAAATTAGTTGGTATGAATAGTCAGTAGAGGGATGAGGAAAGAAATAAGGTAACATTTAGGTGTTGGAGGTGTTATAGGTAAGGCACAAAAGGTGTTGTTGCAAATCAAATCCCATATTTTAATCTGAGCATATATTTTACAGTATTTTTTCAGCTTTTAGGAAAATTGCTACATTTAAGGTATTTCTAAACCTTGGAAATATTATATTTTGATTAATCAATTTTTTTAAACTTCTAAATATATTCCCAATTTATTTCTGTTGAATACCATGCTCAAGTTTACCTAGTTTTTCCTTTTTCTGAAAATATTTGTTAGGAACAGATATAGGAGATGTTTACTTCTGGATGGCATGTTAGTTTATGGCAAGCCACTGCTTCCATGGAGACAACTGAATAAGGCCAGATAAATAATAACATGATACTTTTAAAGAAATCAGAGAACATTGAAAACAATAAGGGCTAGATAAACTGAACTGACCGAGGTGAAAGAATTTTCTGAGATGAGCTGATCATGTCCTTTGGACTTGCTGGGGGAAAGAGAAACCAGCCATACTTTCATTGATCATGCAGGGCTGGTGTCACAAACTGGAAACAAGAGAGACCATGGAAGGGACAGGTGGCTTTTCCCACTGGATATTTGCCAAGTTCTAGTACGGTGAGGAGGTAGGTTGGAACGATTACAAGGTACAGTGAAACCTCCCAGTCTCACGGTACTTTTAGGAAACAAAACTTATTGCAGGTGGTGTCTAGAATTGAGACAGAGATAATATCCTGTTCAAGACATTTGCTAGAGTTTGGAGGTAGGTGGGGGTTGGAGGGCAGAGGGCCAAGCTATAAGATTCTGCAGGGGCGATCTAGATCTGGATCTTCCTAGGAATCTCAGGACTAAGGAGAAGGATCTCTATTGCACTCTTAATCAAAATCCAGGAAGGGTTCCATCTTAGAAAGAGAGAAAGCGAGATATAGACAGAGATTTATTACAACTGAAACTCATTCCCAAAAGGATCAGTGTCTGATTTGAATGGAGTTCATCAGATCTTTATCCTGTCTATCTGAAAGGAGTGGGGGAAATTCTGTCTCATAGTAGATAATACCATTTGGAACATATACAGTTCTTTTATTTACACTACATCCTGCATTCAATCAACCATTATTAGACGTATGAAAAGGCAAGAATATGTGGCTGATAATGAAGAAAAAAAACACAGATGATATAAACAGACTCCCTAGTCACCCAAATATTTGATTTAGGAGAGAATGAAAAGTCAGGATGTTTGCAGTTGACTCAGGCAGGCAGAGACTAGAAAGAGCCTAGCTCCCATTCTTGCAATAATGAAAAACCCAACAAGAAAAAAGTTTTTAGGTTTTCTTAAAGCTCTCAGAGAGCTTGAATAGATAAACACTTCATAAAAGAGGATATCCAAATGGCCAATAAACGTATGGATAGGGGACTTTATTGGTTATGCCAACAAGAATGCTGTGCAGTATTTCTATTCTAGACCAATTTAGTGGTCTGTAACAATCAAAGATTTTTATTGGTCTTGTGTCTGTGATCAGCTACAGGATGGCGAGGCAGCTCTGCTCACCTTGCCTGGGCTCACTCATGTGTCTGAGGGTTTCTGGCTGTCAGCTGAGGCTATCAGGGCACTTGACTCTGTACTATAGCAGACTAGCCTGGACCTGTTCTTACAGCAGGGGCAGAGGCACAAGAGTGAGAACAGAAACAAACAAGGCTTTGCAACTAGTGCACGGTAACCTGTTCATTGTATAGACTATTGACTATTGACTATATAGTCAAGCTTAGATTCAGGGGATGGGTAGATAGACTCAGGCCTCTTTGATGAAACTGCAAAGTCACAAGGTAGAGGGTATCATTACAGACGTGGGTAAGGAATGATGCTACTGATGCAATCTATCGGTGTGCTCTTCTCTCTTTGGCTGATTTTTTTTTTAAACATGTGCATGTTTTTATTTATTTATCTGTTTATTTATTTGGTGCATTGGGTCTTCATTGCTGTGCGTGGGCTTTCTCTAGTTGCGTCAAACAGGGACTACTCTTCATTGTAGTGTGTGGGCTTCTCATTGCAGTGGCTTCTCTTGTTGCGGAGCATGGGCTCTAGGCACATGGGCTTCAGTAGTTGTGGCACTCAGGCTCAGTTGTTGTGGCTCTTGGGCTCTAGAGCGCAGGCTCAGTAGTTGTGGCACGTGGGCTTAGTTGCTCTGCAGCATGTGGGATCTTCCCAGACCAGGGATCAAACCCGATTCCCCTGCATTGGCACGAGGATTCCTAACCACTGCGCCACCAGGGAAGTCCCTCTTTGGCCGATTTTATGCTCTCCCACTCGAGACTGGCTTCCCAAAGGATAAAGAACAAGTCTGTCTCTAGCTCTTGAACTTTACATCCTGTATCCTCCACATCAGAGACGGGTTGGCCATCTTCCTTTTGTTCCTGCTAGGAAAATCTCTGGAGAATGATCCTGACTGGGCTGACTTGGCTATCTGTCTAAAGCTCCCCCTTTCAACATTTTGGCCAGAGATTTGAGGTCATGGAATAAGTCATGATTCTGATCACCATATCTCTCTGTGTGTTTCTGGAACATTCTCAGTAAAAGGAAAATCATTGTAACCAAATGCATCCAGTTAATTTTTATTTATAATAGTCTGTGTCTAAAGAATCCAAAATATTTAGCAGCTGTAATTGGAACAGTGCCTGACATTTAGTTACTTGATAAATCTGGCTGGATGTGTTTCATTCAACATATATTTGAGTTGAATGATAGTTATTTTCCAAGCACTGTATAAGGTTTTCAGGATAAGTTAGAAAGTTAAGACAACAAACTCCTTCTTGAAGCTTATATATGTTGTCAGGGATAAGTGGATGAGTATGTTGGGTCTATATAGAGAAACCCCAAAATTCTGAAAAACTTGATTTGGTGGTAATTTAGGTTGCATAGTTGCAATAGGTCATTCAAAAGCACAACAACTCTGGTATGACTGAAAATGCAGATCTTCTGTCAGACACTTCTCTCATACTATTTATTAAGTTACACAAGGTACTTATACTAAAAGAATACACATAAAATCACTTGAACTGAAATTGCTTTTCTTCCTAATATAAATATAACTTTTTAATTGAGGGTCCACAACACAGAGGGGGTAAAATATTTTTTTTTTCTCTAAACCTGCTCCCAACTCTGCCCTGGTAAATTATTTGCTTCCAATCCTTTAGTGAAATAATGAGCAGATTTCATAAATTATTTTTATTACTTTTGAATCTTATGAATCCATTCATTATAGTTCAAATTCTAATTTCGAATTTCCTCAAAGATTGTCCTCCTCTTTGCTATTGGCTGCAAAAATGCCTGAAGGCAATCTATTAGGAGGACACTGCAGAGACAAAAGGACCCTAACCCCAAATCTGGTTCAGACTGGTGATACCACACATGCACAAAGAGGTTAATTACAATGTGATAAGGCTTTACAGAGAGAGCAGGAAAGCTTCCAAGCATGTCCAAAAAATGGCCTAAGAGAGCAGGGAAAGGAGAGTGGCTTGGGGTTTTTATTGTGGTTAGGGAGTGGAGCTGGGGTGAGGTTCCCTTGAGGATAGGGGCTTACGTGGTTTGAACTTCCTGCTGGCACCAAAGAAGGAAGCACATGGGCTTTTGTATCAGCTTGCCAATTGGGGGGCAGAAGGGAAGGAGGAGTGGTGGGGCCTGACCGCTATCGGCAGTCAAACACCAAAAATGAAGTCAGACTCTTTATTCACAGTCTAAGCAAGATCCTTTTCTCTCTCTTTTTTTTCTGCTCCTCCACTTGGGAGAAAGGGCAAAGAGAGAGAGAGAGAGAGAGAGAGATTAAATAGAAGAATAGAGTCTTTAAAGTAAGCTGAGTTCATTCTAAACAAATGACACAGAAACAATTATTAAACAACTTTAACATAACTCAATAGCAAAAACTCAAATAATTTGATTTAAAAAATGGACAGAGAATCTGAATAGATATTTTTCCAAAGAAGACATACAGATGTCCAGCAACTACATGAAATGATGCTCAACATCACTGAAATCATCAGTGAAAACCAATTAGAACCACAATGAGATATTACCTCACACCCGTTAGAACAGCTATCCTCAAAAAGACAAGAGATAACGAGCGTTGGTGAGGAAATGGAGAAAAGGGAACCCTCGTATGCTGTTGGCGGGAACGTAAATTGGTGCAGCCACAATGGAAAAGAATATGAAGCTTCCTCAAAAAAACTAAAGATAGAAATACAAGTTTGTTCTCTATAACTGTTTCTGTTTTATGCCTGTTTATTTTTTAAGATTCCACACATAAGTGAAATCACACAATATTTGTCTTTCTCTGTCTGACTTATTCACTTAGAATAATACCATCTAGGTCCATCCATGTTGTCACAAATGGCAAGATTTCATTCTTCTTTATGGCTGAATAGTATTCCATTATATCTATCTATCTATCTATCTATCTATCTATCTATCTATCTATATATCTATATCTCAAATCTTCTTTATCCACATCTTTATTGATGGGCATTTAGGTTGCTTCCATATCTTGGTTATTGTAAATAATGCTACGATAAATATAGGGGGTGCATGTATCTTTTCTAATTAGTGTTTTCATTTTCTTCAGATACATACCTAGGAGTGGAATTGCTGGATCATATGATAGTTCTATTTTAAATTTTTTGAAGGCTCTCCATACTGTTTCCCATAGTGGCTGCACCGCTTTACTTTCCCACAAAGAGTGCAAGAGGATTCCCTTTTCTCCACATCCTTGCCAACACTTGTTTTTTTTGTCTTTTTGATAATAGTCATTCTGAGAGTTGTGAGGTGATATCTCATTATGGTTTTGATTTGCATTTCCCTGATGATTAGCGATGTTGAGCATCTTTTCACGTGCCTGTTGGCCACCTGTATGTCTTCGTTGGAGAAATGTCTATTCAGATTCTCTGCCCAAAACAAACAGGTGGTTGCCAAAGTGCAAGTGGGATGGGGGAAGAAAGAAATAGGTGAGGGAGATTAAGAAGTACAAAGTTCCAGTTGCAAAATAAATGAGTTATGGGTATGAATTGTACAATATGGGGAATATAGTCAATAACTATGTAATATCTTTTTATGGTGACAGATCGTAACTAGACTTATTGTGGTGAATATTTTGAAATGTATAGAAGTATTGAATCACTATGTTGTGTAACAGGTACTAACATAGTGTTGTAGGTCAATTATACTTAAAAAACAAACAAATGTAAAATGAGATCATATTTGTGGTTACAAGAGAGGGTGGTGGTGGAGGGAGGGGGCATTGGATGAAGGCAGTCAAAAGGTACAAACTTCTGTAAGATAAATCAGTACCAGGGATATAATATACATCATGATGAATATAATTTACACTGCTGTATGTTATATATGAAAATTGTTAAAGAGTAAATCTGGAGTTCTCATTACAAGGAAAATATTTTTTCTATTTCTTTAATCTTGCATCTATATGAAATGATGGATGTTCACTAAACTTACTGTGATAATCATTTCCTGATGTATGTGAGTCAAATCGTTATGCTGTACACCTTAAACTTATACAGTGCAGCATGTCAATTATGTCTCAATAAATCTGGAAGAAAAAATAGAACTATGATATGATCTAGCAATCCCCTTCTGGGTATAAATCCAAAGGAAATGAGAACAGTATATTGAAGAGATATCTGCACTCCCATGTTCACTGCAGCATTATTCACAATGGCCAAGATATGGAAACAACTTAACTGTCAATGGATGAACAGATAAAGAAAATGTGTGTATATACAAAGGTCTTGAGGATCTAATGTATAATGTGGTGACTACAGTTGATAATATTGTATTGTATAATTGAAATTTGCTAAGAGAATAGAATTTAAATGTTCATATATATACATATAAATATGTGAGGTGATGGATGTGTTAATAAACTAGGTGGGAGGAATCCTTTCATAATGTATATGAGTATCAAATCATCATTGTGTACAATTTAAATATCTTACAATTTTGTCAATTATACCTTAATAAGGCAGAAAAAATCTTTAATACACATTATTAAGCCGTTGCAATTTTTCATACCATTGCACAGTTTTGTATTAAATATAGTCTACTAAAATAATGATATTCTGCTTAACAAGTAAAATAGATATATTTTACTTGATACGTAGAGGATGCAGTGGCAGGTGAAGAGAATACTTCTCTGAGACTAGAAAACAGGAAAGCAAGACATCATTCCAGCTATGTACTTACAAGCTGGGTGAACTTGAACTGGTCCGTTCTCTTCTCTGGCTCTCTGTTTCCTAGTCAGTAAAATGAAGTGACCAGATTAGGCCCTCCAGCATTAGGATAAAGAACTACACCTGAGAGTCACTCCTATGGACTTTCTCCTAACACCTCATTGGGGTTCTCACAGGCTGATCATTTAAACTAATTGACCTATCAGTCTAGATAAACAGTTAATTATCAGCTGATCAAATTGACTGTGCTGGCTCTATTGACTGGTGTATGAACAATCCAGTCAGAGGTACAGGCGGGTGAGCTATTTGTGGTAACATGTAGGGAGAGTATCTGAGATCTGTGGCCCTGCTAGTATATTCAGGTTTCCGTGGGAGCAGTCACGCTACTTGTCTGCAAAGCAGTGGGCTTGGAGTCCTTTGGCCACAGTCAACACCTCTACCTATCCAAATCCAAAGAACTGTTGCCTTAGAAAGTGGGCCCAGTATTGACTCTCTCACTGAGCCTGGTGGCTACTGACCAAACTCTGAGAAGCCTCAGCATTTTGAGCACACAAAAAAAAACACAGGTAGCTGGATATTAACATTATTAATAGACTATAAGTACCTGTGTCAAGATGCAGTTCTCCCTTGAAATTGGAATTGTGATTTTAACACTTATAGAAGCCAGTATTTTCAAGCAAGCTAGGTTTCTTTTAAATAAGACAATAATGGTTTTCACACCAGGACTTTATGCTAAGAAATAGCACTAGCATCTCACTTAGCAATGCTTACTGGTTTGATATGTTGTTTAATATTCTATGACTGCTTTGCTAGTTTGTCCGGTTTTTATAGAATTATTCTATTACTACCGATACTACTAACATGAGCTAATATTTATTGAGCGCTTACCACCATCACATGCCAGGCACAGCGCTTAGCGCTCTATGGGCACCATCACATTTGATTTCCACAACAGCCCCTAGGGTGGTGCTCTTGTCTCTCTCACGTTAAAATGTGAGGCAGCTGACGCAGGGCGGAGAGGATGAAGGGGTAACTCAAAGGCACACAACTGGCTAGTGAACCGAACCAAAAGAGTTTCAAATCTGTCTGATCCCGTAACTCATCTTCTGAACCAAGACATTTTACTGCTTTTACCCACATCACCTCATACTAATAACAGAAGATATACTAAGCTGGGGGAATAGAAGTATTTGTAACATTCTGTAGGTTTCATTCATGCTTTCTTCTGGGTTAGACATGGCCATTGGCCAAAATGTTCAAATCTCTTTCCACATTTTATTTCTGCTAACTAGAAATATGGAGTGAGGAGAAATAAAAAATAATTATTTAAGGTTGGCTAAATATTTTTTAAACATCTTTATTGGAGTATAATTGTTTTACAATGGCGTGTTAGTTGCTACTGTATAACAAAGTGAATCAGCTATACGTATACATATATCCCCATATCCCCTCCCTCTTCCATCTCCCTCCCACAACCCCTATCCCATCCATTTAGGTGGTCACAAAGCGCTGAGACGATCTCCCTGGGCTATGCGGCTGCTTCCCACTAGCTATCTATTTTACGTTTGGTAGTGTATATATGTCCATGCCACTCTCTCACTTCGTCCCAGCTTACCCTTCCCCCTCCCCGTGTCCTCAAGTCCATTCTCTACGTCTGTGTCTTTATTCCTGTCCTGCCCCTAGGTTCTTCATAACTTCTTTTTTTTTTTAGATTCCATGTATATGTGTTAGCATACAGTATTCGTTTTTCTCTTCTGACTTACTTCACTCTGTATGACAGACTCTGAGAAAATGGGTTCATTGTTGGCTTGGAGTTGTAGCAAAAAGAAAAAAAGAATTTTAATACAAAGCACCAACCATCACAAGTAGGAGATCACACAGAAAGTATAGGCAAAACAATAGCCCTCAATATTAGATATGTGTGAATCCTGAATTCCGTGATAAATTAAACTTGCTTTTACCTGCTTTTGTACTTTTATAATATAAGTTAATTAAGAAATAGTAGGGCAATTGAGCTGTGCTTTTGGCTCAGGGCATGGTGCTGAGATATTCATGGAAAAGAAGACATACAGATGGCCAAAAAGTTCATGAAAAGATGCTCAACATCACTAATGATTAGAGAAATGCAAATCACAACTACAATGAGGTATCACCTCACACCACTTAGAATGGGCATCACCAGAAAATCTACAAACCACAAATGCTGGAGAGGGTGTGGTGAAAAGGGAGCCCTCTTGCACTGTTGGTGGGAATATAAATTGATACAGTCACTATGGAGAACAGTATGGAGGATCCTTAAAAACCTAAAAATAGAATTACCGTATGACCCAGCAATCCCACTACTGGCCATATACCCAGAGAAAACCATAATTCAAAAAGCCACATGCACCCAAATGTTCATTGCAGCACTATTTACAATAGCCAGATCATGGAAGCAACCTAAATGCCCATCGACAGAAGAATGGATAAAGAAGATGTGGTACATATATACAATGGAATATTACTCACCCTAAAAAGGAACATTGGGTCATTTGTCGAGATGTGGTTGGACCGAGAGACTGTTATACAGAGTGAAGGAAGTCAGAAAGAGAAAAACAAATATCATATATTAACGCATATATGTGGAATGTGGAAAAATGGTACAGATGAACCAGTTTGCAAGGCAGAAATAGAGACACAGATATAGAGAACAAATGTATGGATACCAAGGAGGGAAAGTGGTGGAGGGGGGTGGTGGTGGGATGAACTGGGAGATTGAGATGGACAGATATACACTAATATGTATAAAATAGATAACTAATAAGATCCTGCTGTGTAAAATAAATAAATAAAATTCAAAATAAATAAAAAATGAATGCCCTCCACAAAGGTTAAGGTTTCCATATTTAAGTTTTCCTGTTATATTCTAGAAAGGTAGTACAGCACTTTCTGGGATTTTTTTTTTTGTTTGTAATGAGGAGATTAGCCCGTGTTCATAATGCTGAATCTTCAAAGAAAAGTCAGTTTGTCAACACATGGTTAAGTACAATTTTGGAATTGCTTCAAGAAAAAAAATCTTTCAATAACTAGAGGGTAGATGAAAACCTTCATGGCTGGCAGAATTTCCATTTATCTAAAGGCATAAATTAAATAAACTCTGGACAGAGGAATTACAAAGATGCTTCGGTCCCAAAGCCCGAATTCTAAAAGAATCTTAAAAACAGTGGATATATGTATATGTATAACTGAATCACTTTGCTGTACACCTGAAACTAACACAACATTGTAAATCAACTATACTCCAAGAAAAAAGAAAAAAGAAAAAAGAAAAAGTCTACTCTACCTCCTGACATCTGAATCTTTATATGTGGCTCTCTGTCGACTGAACTAGAACTAGACTGCTAGAACCAAACCTTTGGCCGTGTATTCTTTGGAAACGCAGCTCAAGTGTGACTGCTTCTGCCCCTGGAAGAATTATTTTTGTTTGTTTTTGTTTTTTTTTTGCAGTACGCGGGCCTCTCACTGCTGTGGCCTCTCCCGTTGCGGAGCACAGGCTCCGGACGCGCAGGCTCAGCGGCCATGGCTCACGGGCCCAGCCGCTCCGCGGCATGTGGGATCCTCCCGGACCGGGGCACGAACCCGTGTCCCCTGCATCGGCAGGCGGACGCGCAACCACTGCGCCACCAGGGAAGCCCCTGGAAGAATTATTTTGGAACAGAATATTATAATAGTTCTAGAGTTAGAGTTCCTGGATTTGAATCCCACATACTCATATTTAATATATGCAAGGCAGACTTTTAAACTGTATATATACACATATATGTATATATATATATACTTGTATTTGATTCTCATAACAACCCTATCAAGTAGATACTTGTATTATCCCCATTTTCAAGTGAGGAAGCTGAGGCGTAGAAAGGTTAAACAACTTGCCCAGGATCACATAGAAAATACTGGAACTAGAATCCAGCTTTGACAACCTGGCTCCACTCTGCTCTTCTCCCTCTCAAGGTCAACCACTTACCAGCTGTGTGGCTTTGGGCAAGGTACTCACCCTGTCTATGCCTCACTTACTAAATGGAGTTGATAATCATAGATCACTAAAGTATAACAAACTCGTAGGTTTGTTAAAAGGATGAGCAAAGTTAACTCCTGTAGTTTTCTCAGCACATAGTAAATTCTTAACAAAGACTATGTATTATTTATAATACAGTCTTCTTGGTGAGGGCAGGGACCACATTTTGTTCATTTATCCATATATGCTGATAAGCAAGTCACTTCTCTGAGACTTCATTTCTGCATCTGTAACATGGGATAATATAATATCAACATCACATGGTTATTTTGGCACCTAAAAGACACTCAAAAAAATACTTGATGAATTAGTGGAATCTGTTTATGTAGTACCTAACACAGTCCCACATAAAAATAGGTACTGCAATAAAAAATTCTTGATTATAGCCATCCATAATGTAGAAATGATAATATTGCCTCTTACTCATCTGTTGGGATCTGTGAGACAATCTCTAGGAGAGAGATTGTTAGGAGAAAGGCACTTTATAAATCGAAGTAGTTGCTATTAATCATCATCATCATCATCATAAACTTGGTGTTGGAGAAATCATTAAAAAAATAAATAAAATGAGTGCCCTCCAATGTGTAGGTTAGGCATCACGAAAATAGGAGAATATGCCACATTTTGTCAGTGAGTGGCCAGAATATTTATATGCAAACTCAGATATGAGGACTGGCCATTTTTTAAACATCTTCTATGGATCAGGCATTGTACTAGGAGCTTTACATACATGACCATGTTTAAACTTTAACCTAAGGTAGGTGGTCTTACCATCTTTCTACAGATGAAAGCAAAATAGAGTTTCAAAAAGAGGGAAAGAGAGACAGAGATAGAGATAAAGAGAGATGGAGATAGAGACAGAAATAGAACTAATGCCTATTTTAATCACCTGGCTGATAAGAGCTAAAGCTGGGATTTAATCCCAAATATGTGTACCTCCATCTTGCCTCTCTAGAGAGAACCAGAGAAGTAAAAACATCACTTACCTTCCAACATGACTATGACCCAGTAATGCTTTTGGAAAATGGTAGTCTGTGAAACCCACTAACTCAGGTCCAGTTCCCCTGGCTTTTGTACTCAGGATGCCTGTATTTGTGAAGGAGAGGCCGAAATAGCTCCCTTCCTTCTCCAGAAAAATTTCTGGTTATAAGCCAATTTAGAGAAAACAAATTGTCCACTTAGACTGCTGCAGTACATAAAATATTCACCATTCAGCTGTCACTTATCTTGAGCAAGTTTTTAATGGGCTAAGGTACTGGGAAGATAAAATTTATCTTGAACTCTAATAATAAACTGAAGAGACCATATCTAAGAGTCACTGAGCTGATGATGTCAGTAAACATCAGAAAGGAAAGGCTAAGGTGTGGAGGTGGTGACGGTAGCCAGAGGCATACCAGGAGAAAGGGGGGACCCACTAAAGAAAAACTTTGTCTACCGCTTTGTGGAAATTGTTTATTTCCACTTGCAGAGTGTAAAACACTTAATATTTGAGGAAAACAGTGTCAGCACAATGGCTGAACGCACTCAGTAAAAGAGCATAGAGTTTTTAATCTTGTTAGACCTATGTGTTAGTTAGAGATTTGCCATTAACAATTTATAGGACCATTGGAAAACTCTTCATCTCCTTTGAAATTGGAACAACTCCATCCGTTAGGGTTGTGAATTTTTGTACTAATTTTATGAGTGTTTATATAATATGCTTTCAGTAAATGTTTGTTCCATTTCATTAACAACACAGTAGTGTCATAAGTCCTTGCTTTGTTTCTTAGAGTATAATTTTTTTTTTAACGTTAGCTTTGAGTCACCAAGGTTTCATAAAAGCTCCACAATTAAGTTCCAAATTTATTTTCTTCCCTTGGCTTTTATGGGAATTTTTCCAAATGTCTCAGTGAACAAGTCCAAGTGTGATATCCAAGTTCTTTGAGAAAATGAAGCTGTTTATCTGCTATATATATTCTCCTTAGGAGTTATGAGCCTTCAGAACAAATTTAGCAGATTTTGTTGTAGATATTACAGACACAGGAAAACCTAGCTTGCTAATCCACAGACAGGTCATTTAAACATTTTGAACAGAATTAAAAAATCAACATTAATTAAGGATATTAGCATATGGTAAAACATTATTACCATATTTAGGAGCTATTGAACTAGGTATATTTCAAATAGAGATTCACATTCAGAATTAAAATGGATTCTGTGTTAAATAATGATCTCCCTGAGTGGGTCACCCTTCTTCCATCAAGGAAAGGTAGTATAACATAGAGGAAGCAGCAGAGAGTTTTGAAATAAAAAACCTGTCCTTGAGTTGGGTCCATAATTAATAATTGAGTGCCTTTAGTTTAGATACCTATCCTTCTGTAAGCCTTGGTTTATCATCTATTCCAACTAGGTTACTGTGAGGTTCAAATAAATAAATAAGCATTTATGTAGAAAAGTTTAATACTATCATTATAATCATCCCAAAGAGCAAAATATCATGAATCTTGATGAACCAAAGGTAATGGCGGCAACCAGTAGGATGGAGGGGAAATGTGAGAGTTAATCCAAGATGGATTTTAAAACAAAATAAAAGTCAACTCTCTGTCATCTTGGGTTCTATAGCTTCATCCCTGGTGTGAGAAATTGACTGAGCAATAAAGCCGATTAGCACTGATTCACATTGATGGTGAGAAGAACCAAGTCTTGGGGCTGGGCTGATGGGGAGACAGCAGAAGAACCTCTTCTCAATTCATCTCCTCCTCCCCATGTCCCTTTTACAAGAGCATCTGGAGGGATGGTTCAGAACATTGTAGGCGCTTAGGTGATGACAATGAGTGCGAACTAGCCCCTACAGTTAAGTCCCCTACATACAAACGAGTTCTGTTCTGAGAGCACGTTCATAAATCAATTTTGTTTCTAAGTCCAATGAAGTTAGCCTAGGTACCTGCTAACAAAATCGGCTATAGGCTACTGTACTGCAACAGGTTTATAATACTTTTCACACAAATAATACATAAAAATCAAACACAAAAAATAAAGCAAACGTTTTAAATCTTACAGTACAGTACCTTGAAAAGTACAGTAGTACAGCACAACAGCTGGCATACAGGGGCTGGCGTCGAGTGAAGAGGCAAAAAGAGTGACTGACTGGAGGAGGAGAGGAGATGGGATAGTATAGAGATGGGTAGTAGAGCTGAAGGATCGTCAGCAGTAGGAAATGGAGGGCAAGCTGCAATTTCACTCACAGCTCTCATTGAGGGCACAGGTTCTGGTTCCTTGCTGGATTCAATTCTATCTACCATCTTGAAAAACCGATCCAGTAAAGTCTGGGCAGTACTGTACCAGCTACATTACCGCTGCTCTTACGCTTGCTTCTGGACATCCTGGGCTTGAAATAAACATACAGTACTACTGTACTATATACAGTACTGTACAGTAAGGTACACAAAAGTACAACCACTTGTAGAGGGTGCATGCACGTGACAATGTACGCCAAACACGTGGACTAACTTAGGTGATTGGATATGCGCACGCATGTTCACGTCTTGGAAAGTTCGTAACTTGAAGGTTCATATATAGGGGACTTACTGTACTTGTTAGATAATGCTTGGAAGATGAATTCTTGCGAGTTCTTACTACTGTTACTCACACACTAGTTAGTGTGATTACCTAAGTGTTGACCACCTCCTCCAAATGTAATGCAGACCATAGTTTTCATGGAAAGCTTGCTTGGACAAAAATACAGCTCAAATAATGGCATGCATATCATTTTCACATACAACTCCTAAACACCACTTGGAAATCATAGTTTCCTTTGCCTGCCCGCTGAGAATGTGTACTGGGTAGATGAGTTTCTAACTATAATGACGCCAGAACTTGGTTGGAAGGGCTGGCATTCAGAGGTTCACTAGACTTCATCTCGTTGTCAGTGACAACTGCTCTACAAGGCCAGCGATGAGAAAGAACTGTGTCAAAAGGTCTTGAAAGGGCCGGTCCAAATTGCTGATGAAAGTAGATGAAGCTGTGAAAGAGATTTATGAAGACTGATTTAGAATTGAAAAGTGTGATGAGACACTTTTGGAATGCCACCGCCTGGCTGGGGCCAGGACAGAAGGGATGAGAAAGGGTAAAACACTAAAGCCTGTTTGCCAGCAGACACATTAGGCCCTTCCGCTCGGATCTCAGCTGGAAGATTCGCTGCTCTCTAGGCGTAGTGATTGTGGGAAATGCCTGTGGTTTTCCCAGCCTTCCTCTCTCAGCAGGCTTTGAGTGCAAGTGTCTCAAAGGCTATAGGAAACCAATAGGAAAGGGAGCAGTGAAAGCTAATAATCCAAACACAATAGAAATAGCAAGGAACTGTAAATTGAAACAAGATTTTGCTAGGCTGGGACTCATCGTACAATGTTACTTGCTCACTCTTTAAGGAAAGTGCTGCCTGGGGGGTTCTTGTTTGGCTTAGAATCGCCCACACGGCTAAAAGGAATAAGCCCAAATAGCCTTTGTAGAGATAAGAGGGGCTCCTCTGACAGTGTGCTTATCTTAGTGGAAGTCAGCAATTTCTGCCCCTTCAACCAAAAAACTCTAGAAAATATATCAGTTTACTGAACTTTTCAACCTTAGCCAACTGCCATCAAATTTTAGTCTCATTAGGTTGTCTGTACTATCATGCTCACTCTAGATATAACTTAAATTATGGTTGTAATTGTAATGTATCAAAGTGATATCAGGATGGAATAGTTGTTACCGTCTTCCGATTCTTTTCATTAATAAAAACTTTAAAGGTGTTGAAGATTCTAAAATTTCAATAGGACAGAATGTTCTTGACTACCTGTATAGGTATGTTGGTGTGTGCTTTAATTTTGAATAAATAAACAAAATAATTCTTAGTAGATCTACTCCTAGTTCTGTTGGAAGCCCACCTGGAGCCTCTGTGCCATGACAGGGTCACGGAACAACACCAAGACAGCGCTGCAGGGCAGTGCTGCGCCCAGGAAGCTGACCACATCTCTTCTGATCTGTTTTGTAATTTTGTGCTTCTGCCTTGAAAAAGTACATGGGGGATTTGCCCCCCGTCCCAAGCTTAACCGTGTAAAACATCCTCTTCCCCCTCCCAAACCAAAACCTAAGAATTGGGACTTTTTAACAACAGCCCCTGGCTGGTGGGAGAAAAAACAAACAA